>NC_134559.1:28885845-28931325 GCF_025594145.1 Primulina tabacum | reverse complement strand
TTCCGGTTCCATTTTATCGTATCCAGGCATAATAATAGCTTTCATTCATTTGCTTCGTCTTATTTTTTTTTCTATTTTCTGAGAAACATTTACGATTTTTGTTGTCGTGAGCCGGTTCTGTGCGGAAGGGTATGACGCAAATTACTCCGGAGACGGTAACCATAATTTACGTAACCGGTCGCGACACAGGTCTTCCCAGGGAGGTCACCCATCCTAGCTCTGCGATCGCGCCAGAACGCTTAACTTCATGGTTATGATGGCGGGAGAGCAGTGCCGCGTGTTGTCTATCGCCTTCCCTCCACACGTACTCGAGGGATATAAGAATAACATCCACTAATGTTTGCGATCATACCAGCACTAATGCACCGGATCCCATCAAACTCCAAGTTAAGCGTGCTTGGGCGAGAGCGTACTAGAATGGGTGACCCCCTGGGAAGTCCTCGTGTTGCACCCCTTTTCTTGTTTTTCTATTTTGATTACTTGTTGACAGACGATTTTCGGCTCAAATCATCTGAATCTCAAACGGGACCAGATAAGAATTGCACCCCTTTTCGTTTTCTATTTTTGATTATTTGTTGACAGACGATTTGGCTCAACTCATCTGAATCTCGAACGGGACAGATAAGACATGTGAATGAAAGTATCTGGCACTGCCGGATTTGGACAAAATTGTTGGCTAATTTGATTGTAACGGGCAAAACGGACGAGACTCATTACTACGCAATGAGCTGACGAGATTTAGCGAATTCCTCCCCTAAGACCTATAATTTTCGATTTCCGCTACTGTTAAGCTTTCGTTTCCCGAGATATTCGCTTAGGAAGTTCGAAATTCGATTCCGGTTCCATTTTATCGTATCCCAAGCATAATAATAGCTTTACATTCGTTATATTTCTCTTCTTATTTTTTTTCTCATTTTCTGGGAACATTATCGATTTTTGTTGTCGTGTTCTGTGCGGCAGTATGACGGCAGATACTCCGGAGACGGTTAAACTCAATTAAAACAATTATTTCGACTTGTTTTGATCCATATTTCGTAAACGGTCGACGACAGGAGGTCTTCCCAGGGAGGTCCACCCTCCTACCTCTTCCATCGCGCCAGAACGCTTAACTTCATGGTTATGATTGGGCGAGAGCGAGTAGCCGCCTGTCGTTGTTGTACCAGTCGCCGCCCGCGCCACACGTTCCTCGAGGGATATATAAATAAACATCCCACTTACTGTTCGGGTGCGATCATACCAGCACTAATGCACCGGATCCCATCAGAAATCCGAAGTTAAGCGTGCTGGGCGAGAGGCAGTACGTAGGATGGGTGACCCCCCTCGGAAGTCCTCGTGTTTGCCACCCCTTTTCGCGTTTTTTCCTTTTTTCGATTACTTGTGACAGACTGATTTTCGGCTCAAATCATCTAAATCTCGATCGGGACCAGAGAAGACATGTGAAATGAAAGTAGCTCGGCACTGCCGGATTGGACAAAATTGTAGGCTAATTTGATTGTAAACGGCAACGGACGAGACTCATTACCTACGCAATGAGCTGACGAGATTTTTGCCGAATTCCTTCTCTAGACCCTCTAATTTGCGATTTAACGCTTCTGTTAAGCTTTCGTTTCCTCGAGAAATCCTCTTAGGAAGTTCGAAATTCGATTCCGGTTCCATTTTTTTCGTATCCCAGCATAATAAGCTTTACATTCGTTATTTGCTTCTTCTTATTTTTTTTTTTCTATTTTCTTGGGAAATTTATCGATTTTTGTTGTCGTGAGCCGGTTCTGTGCGGAAGGGTATGACGCAGATTACTCCGGAGACGAATAACTCATTAAAACAATTATTTCGACTGTTTTATCCATAATTTACGTAACCGATCGCGACACGAGGTCTTCCCAGGGAGGTCACCCATCCTAGCTCTGCCATCGCGCCAGAACACTTAATTTCATGGTTATGATTGGGCGAGAGCAGTGCCGCGTGTTGTCCGTCGCCGCCTGCTCCACACGTACTCGAGGTATATAAGAATAAACATCCCACTCAATGTCGGGTGCGATCATACCAGCACTAATGCACCGGATCCCATCAGAACTCCGAAGCTAAGCGTGCTTGGGCAAGAGCAGTACTAGGATGGGTGACCCCCTAGGAAGTCCTCGTGTTGTGCACCCCTTTTTCGTGTTTTTCTATTTTTGATTACTTGTTGACAGACGATTTTCGGCTCAAATCATCTGAATCTCGATCGAGACCAGATAAGACATGTGAAATGAAAGTAGCTCGGGCACTGCAGGATTTGGACAAAATTGTAGGCTAATTTGATTGTAAACGGGCAAACGGACGAGACTCATTCCTACGCAATGAGCTGACGAGATTTTAGCCGAATTCCTCCTCTAAGACCCTATAATTTTCGATTTACCGCTTCTGTTAAGCTTTCGTTTCCTCGAGATATCCGCTTAGGAAGTTCGAAATTCGATTCCGGTTCCATTTTATCGTATCCCAGGCATAATAATAGCTTTACATTCGTTATTTTCTTCTTCTTATTTTTTTTTCTATTTTCTGGGAACATTTATCGATTTTTGTTGTCGTGTTCTGTGCGGAAGGGTATGACGCAGATTACTCCGGAGACGGTTAACTCATTAAAAACAATTATTTCGACTGTTTTATCCATAATTTACGTAAACGGTCACGACATGAGGTCTTCCCAGGGAGGTCACCTATCCTACCTCTGCCATCGCGCCAGAACGCTTAACTTCATGGTTATGATTGGGCGAGAGCAGTGCCGCGTGTTGCCCATCGCCGCCCACTCCACACGTTCTCGAGGGATATAAAAATAAACATCCCACTTAATGTCGGGTGCGATCATACCAGCACTAATGCACCGGATCCCATCAGAACTCCGAAGTTAAGCGTGCTTGGGCGAGAGCAGTACTAGGATGGGTGACCCCCTCGGAAGTCCTCGTGTTGCACCCCTTTTCGCGTTTTTCTATTTTTGATTACTTGTTGACAGTCGATTTTCGGCTCAAATCATCTAAATCTCGATCGGGACCAGATAAGACATGTGAAATGAAAGTAGCTCGGGCACTGCAGGATTTGGACAAAATTGTAGGCTTATTTGATTGTAAACGGGCAAACGGACGAGACTCATTACTACGCAATGAGCTGACGAGATTTTTGCCGAATTCCTTCTCTAAGACCCTCTAATTTGCGATTTAACGCTTCTGTTAAGCTTTCGTTTCCTCGAGAAATCCTCTTAGAAAGTTCGAAATTCGATTCCGGTTCCATTTTTTCGTATCCCAGGCATAATAATAGCTTTACATTCGTTATTTGCTTCTTCTTATTTTTTTTCTATTTTCTGGGAACATTTATCGATTTTTGTTGTCGTGAGCCGGTTCTGTGCGGAAGGGTATGACGCAGATTACTCCGGAGACGGTTAACTCATTAAAAACAATTATTTCGACTGTTTTATCTATAATTTACGTAACCGATCGCGACACGAGGTCTTCCCAGGGAGGTCACCCATCCTAGCTCTGCCATCGCGCCAGAACGCTTAACTTCATGGTTATGATTGGGCGAGAGCAGTGCCGCGTGTTGTCCATCGCCGCCTGCTCCACACGTACTCGAGGGATATAAGAATAAATATCCCACTCAATGTCGGGTGCGATCATACCAGCACTAATGCAACGGATTCCATCAGAACTCCGAAGCTAAGCGTGCTTGGGCAAGAGCAGTACTAGGATGGGTGACCCCCTGGGAAGTCCTCGTGTTGTGCACCCCTTTTTCGTGTTTTTCTATTTTTGATTACTTGTTGACAGACGATTTTCGGCTCAAATCATCTGAATCTCGATCGAGACCAGATAAGACATGTGAAATGAAAGTAGCTCGGGCACTGCAGGATTTAGACAAAATTGTAGGCTAATTTGATTGTAAACGGGCAAACGGACGAGACTCATTCCTACGCAATGAGCTGACGAGATTTTAGCCGAATTCCTCCTCTAAGACCCTATAATTTTCGATTTACCGCTTCTGTTAAGCTTTCGTTTCCTCGAGATATCCGCTTAGGAAGTTCGAAATTCGATTCCGGTTCCATTTTATCGTATCCCAGGCATAATAATAGCTTTACATTCGTTATTTTCTTCTTCTTATTTTTTTTTCTATTTTCTGGGAACATTTATCGATTTTTGTTGTCGTGTTCTGTGCGGAAGGGTATGACGCATATTACTCCGGAGAAGGTTAACTCATTAAAAACAATTATTTCGACTGTTTTATCCATAATTTACGTAAACGGTCGCGACATGAGGTCTTCCCAGGGAGGTCACCCATCCTACCTCTGCCATCGCGCCAGAACGCTTAACTTCATGGTTATGATTGGGCGAGAGCAGTGCCGCATGTTGTCCATCGCCGCCCGCTCCACACGTTCTCGAGGGATATAAAATTAAACATCCCACTTAATGTCGGGTGCGATCATACCAGCACTAATGCACCGGATCCCATCAGAACTCCGAAGTTAAGCGTGCTTGGGCGAGAGCAGTACTAGGATGGGTGACCCCCTCGGAAGTCCTCGTGTTGCACCCCTTTTCGCGTTTTTCTATTTTTGATTACTTGTTGACAGTCGATTTTTGGCTCAAATCATCTAAATCTCGATCGGGACCAGATAAGACATGTGAAATGAAAGTAGCTCGGGCACTGCCGGATTTGGACAAAATTGTAGGCTTATTTGATTGTAAACGGGCAAACGGACGAGACTCATTACTACGCAATGAGCTGACGAGATTTTTGCCGAATTCCTTCTCTAAGACCCTCTAATTTGCGATTTAACGCTTCTGTTAAGCTTTCGTTTCCTCGAGAAATCCTCTTAGAAAGTTCGAAATTCGATTCCGGTTCCATTTTTTCGTATCCCAGGCATAATAATAGCTTTACATTCGTTATTTGCTTCTTCTTATTTTTTTTTCTATTTTTTGGGAACATTTATCGATTTTTGTTGTCGTGAGCCGGTTCTGTGCGGAAGGGTATGACGCAGATTACTCCGGAGACGGTTAACTCATTAAAAACAATTATTTCGACTGTTTTATCTATAATTTACGTAACCGATCGCGACACGAGGACTTCCTAGGGAGGTCACCCATCCTAGCTCTGCCATCGCGCCAGAACGCTTAACTTCATGGTTATGATTGGGCGAGAGCAGTGCCGCGTGTTGTCCATCGCCGCCTGCTCCACACTTACTCGAGGGATATAAGAATAAACATCCCACTCAATGTCGGGTGCGATCATACCAGCACTAATGCACCGGATCCCATCAGAACTCCGAAGCTAAGCGTGCTTGGGCAAGAGCAGTACTAGGATGGGTGACCCCCTGGGAAGTCCTCGTGTTGTGCACCCCTTTTTCGTGTTTTTCTATTTTTGATTACTTGTTGACAGACGATTTTCGTCTCAAATCATCTGAATCTCGATCGAGACCAGATAAGACATGTGAAATGAAAGTAGCTCGGGCACTGCCGGATTTGGACAAAATTGTAGGCTAATTTGATTGTAAACGGGCAAACGGAAGAGACTCATTACTACGCAATGAGCTGACGAGATTTTAGCCGAATTCCTTCTCTAAGACCCTCTAATTTGCGATTTACCGCTTCTGTTAAGCTTTCGTTTCCTCGAGAAATCCGATTAGGAAGTTCAAAATTCGATACCGGTTCTATTTTATCGTATCCCAGGCATAATAATAGCTTTACATTCGTTATTTCCTTCTTCTTATTTTTTTTCTATTTTTCGGGAACATTTATCGATTTTTGTTGTCGTGAGCCGGTTCTGTGCGGAAGGGTATGACGCAGATTACTCCGGAGACGGTTAACTCATTAAAAACAATTATTTCAACTGTTTTAACCATAATTTACGTAACCGATCGCGACACGAGGTCTTCACAGGGAGGTCACCCATCCTAGCTCTGCCATCGCGCCAGAACGCTTAACTTCATGGTTATGATTGGGCGAGAGCAGTGCCGCGTGTTGTCCATCGCCGCCCGCTCCACACGTACTCGAGGGATATAAGAATAAACATCCCACTCAATGTCGGGTGCAATCAAACCTGCACTAACGCACCGGATCCCATCAGAACTCCGAAGTTAAGCTTGCTTGGGCAATAGCAGTACTAGGATGGGTGACCCCCTGGGAAGTCCTCGTGTTGCACCCCTTTTCGTGTTTTTCTATTTTTGATTACTTGTTGACAGACGATTTTCGGCTCAAATCATCTGAATCTCCATCGGGACCAGATAAGACGTGAAATGAAAGTAGCTCGGGCACTGCCGGATTTAGAAAAAATTGTAGGCTAATTTGATTGTAAACGGGCAAACGGACGAGACTCATTACTACGCAATGAGTTGACGAGATTTTAGCCGAATTCCTTCTCTAAGACCCTCTAATTTGCGATTTACCGCTTCTGTTAAGATTTCGTTTCTTCGAGAAATTTGCTTAGGAAGTTCGAAATTCGATTCCGGTTCTATTTTATTGTATCCCAGGGATAAAAATAGCTTTACATTCGTTATTTCCTTCTTCTTATTTTTTTTCTATTTTCTGGGAACATTTATCGATTTTTGTTGTCGTGACCCGGTTCTGTGCGGAAGGGTATGACGCAGATTACTCCGGAGAAGGTTAACTCATTAAAAACAATTATTTGGACTGTTTTATCCATAATTTACGTAAACGGTCGCGACACGAGCTCTTCCTAGGGAGGTCACCCATCCTACCTCTGCCATCGCGCCAGAACGCTTAACTTTATGGTTATAATTGGGCGAGAGCAGTGCCGCGTGTTGTCCATCGCCGTCCGCTCCACACGTACTCGAGAGATATAAGAATAAACATCCCACTCAATGTCGGGTGCGATCATACCACCACTAATGCACCGGATCCCATCATAACTCCGAAGTTAAGCGTGCATGGGCGAGAGAAGTACTAGGATGGGTGACCCCCCCTGGGAAGTCCTCGTGTTGCACCTCTTTTCGTGTTTTTCTATTTTTGATTACTTGTTGACAGACGATTTTCGGCTCAAATCATCTGAATCTCGATCGGGACCAGATAAGACATGTGAAATGAAAGTAGCTCGGGCTCTGCTGGATTTGGACAAAATTGTAGGCTAATTTGATTGTAAACGGGCAAACGGACGAGACTCATTACTACGCAATGAGTTGACGAGATTTTAGCCGAATTCCTTCTCTAAGACCCTCTAATTTGCGATTTACCGCTTCTGTTAAGATTTCGTTTCTTCGAGAAATCTGCTTAGGAAGTTCGAAATTCGATTCCGGTTCTATTTTATTGTATCCCAGGGATAAAAATAGCTTTACATTCGTTATTTCCTTCTTCTTATTTTTTTTCTATTTTCTGGGAAAATTTATCGATTTTTGTTGTCGTGACCCGGTTCTGTGCGGAAGGGTATGACGCAGATTACTCCGGAGAAGGTTAACTCATTAAAAACAATTATTTGGACTGTTTTATCCATAATTTACGTAAACGGTCGCGACACGAGGTCTTCCCAGGGAGGTCACCCATCCTACCTCTGCCATCGCGCCAGAACGCTTAACTTTATGGTTATGATTGGGCGAGAGCAGTGCCGCGTGTTGTCCATCGCCGTCCGCTCCACACGTACTCGAGAGATATAAGAATAAACATCCCACTCAATGTCGGGTGCGATCATACCACCACTAATGCACCGGATCCCATCATAACTCCGAAGTTAAGCGTGCATGGGCGAGAGAAGTACTAGGATGGGTGACCCCCCCCCCTGGGAAGTCCTCGTGTTGCACCTCTTTTCGTGTTTTTCTATTTTTGATTACTTGTTGACAGACGATTTTCGGCTCAAATCATCTGAATCTCGATCGGGACCAGATAAGACATGTGAAATGAAAGTAGCTCGGGCTCTGCTGGATTTGGACAAAATTGTAGGCTAATTTGATTATAAACGGGCAAACGGACGAGACTCATTACTACGCAATGAGCTGACGAGATTTTAGCCGAATTCCTTCTCTAAGACCCTATAATTTGCGATTTAACGCTTCTGTTAAGCTTTCGTTTTCTCGAGAAATCCGCTTAGGAAGTTCGAAATTCGATTCCAGTTCAATTTTATCGTATCCCAGGCATAATAATAGCTTTGCATTCGTTATTTCCTTCTTCTTATTTTTTTTTCTATTTTCTGGGAACATTTATCGATTTTTGTTGTCGTGAGCCGGTTCTGTGCTGAAGGGTATGACGCAGATTACTCCGGAGACGGTTAACTTATTAAAAACAATTATTTCGATAGTTTTATCCATAATTTACGTAACCGGTCGCGACACGAGATCTTCCCAGGGAGGACACCCATCCTAGCTCTGCCATTGCGCCAGAACGCTTAACTTCATGGTTATGATTGGGCGAGAGCAGTGCCGCCTGTTGTCCATCACCGCCCGCTCCACACGTACTCGAGAGATATAAAAATAAACATCCCACTCATTGTCGGGTGCGATCATACCAGCACTAATGCACCGGATTCCATTCCCCCTGGGAAGTCCTCGTCTTGCACCTCTTTTCGTATTTTTCTATTTTTGATTACTTGTTGACAGACGATTTTCGGCTCAAATCATCTGAATCTCGAACGGGACAAGATAAGACATGTGAAATGAAAGTAGCTCGGGCACTGCCGGATTTGGACAAAATTGTAGGCTAATTTGATTGTAAACGGGTAAACGGGCAAACGGACGAGACTCATTACTACGCAATAAGCTGACGAGATTTTAGCCGAATTCCTTCTCTAAGACCCTCTAATTTGCGATTTACCGCTTCTGTTAAGCTTTCGTTTCCTCGAGAAATCCGCTTAGGAAGTTCGAAATTCGATTCCGGTTCCATTTTATCGTATCCCAGGCATAATAATAGCTTTACATTCGTTATTTCCTTCTTCTTATTTTTTTTCTATTTTCTGGGAACATTTATCGATTTTTGTTGTCGTGAGCCGGTTCTGTGCGGAAGGGTATGACGCAGATTACTCCGAAAACGATTAACTCATTAAAAACAATTATTTTGACTGTTTTATCCATAATTTACGTAAACGGTCGCGACACGAAGTCTTTCCAGGGAGGTCACCCATCCTACCTCTGCCATCGCGCCCGAACGCTTAATTTCATGGTTATGATTGGGCGATAGGGATGGCAATGGGTAGGTATGAGTCGGATTTAATACATCCATCCCCATACCCATTTATTAAATTCATCCCCATACCCATCGGGTATTGAATTTCATCCCCATCCCCATACCCATCGGATTATCGGATACACATACCCTACCTAAATACCCTATTATCATATACAATTGAATTTTTTCAAATTTAAATTGTTTCAATGAAGTTATGAATATTTAAAAAATTATTTAAATGAAAAATAAGAAAAATTATTAATGATAAAAGTTTGCAAAATAAACTTTGTAGAAAAAATAACAAAATATTAAAAATATCCCAAATTAAAAAAAAAAACCAAAACCAATAAAAAAACAAAGTCACGTACATTCCAAACTCCCAAAATTAATTGGTTAAAAAAACCCTAAAATGAATTGGGAAATATGCAAACAAAAAAGGAATACAATGAACCATAATCAAGAAATAAAGTATTTTTCAATTTTTGAAGTCAAACATGGAATAAACTTACCAGTGGAGAAGATGGGAAATTGAATGCGAAATAAAAGAGTGGTAAAACCTTGAAACGTAAAAGTGAAAGTGAAAGGGAAAAGAAAAGAAAAAGTATTGATTTACTTGGATTTGAGAAGATGAATCTTTAATATAAATAAATATAATTACTATATATATATTTATATATATTAATTTAAACGGGTATTCGGGTCGGGTGTGGGTCGGATTATATCAAACCCGCCTCCATACCCGAACCCGAAAATCCCCATACCCGATTACCCAATTATTTAATCGGGTCTAAAAATCCCTCCATACCCTCTTCTATTTGGGTCGGGTATCGGATCCTCCAACGGGTTCGGAGGAAATTGCCATCCCTATTGGGCGAGAGCAGTGCCGCGTGTTGTCCATCGCCGCCCGATCCACACGTACTCGAGAGATAAAAGAATAAACATCCCACTCAATGTCGGGTGCGATCATACCAGCACTAATGCACCGGATCCCATCAGAACTCCGAAGTTCAGCGTGCTTGAGCGAGAGCAGTACTAGAATGGGTGACACCCTGGGAAGTCCTCGTGTTGCACCACTTTCCGTGTATTTCTATTTTTGATTACTTGTTAACAGACGATTTTCGGCTCAAATCATCTGAATCTCTATCGGGACCAGATAAGACATGTGAAATGAAAGTAGCTCGGGCACTGCCGGATTTGGGCAAAATTGTAGGGTAATTTGATTGTAAACGGGCAAACAGACGAGACTCATTACTACGCAATGAGCTGACGAGATTTTAGCCGAATTCCTTCTCTAAGACCCTCCAATTTGCGATTTACCGCTTCTGTTAAGCTTTCGTTTCCTCGATAAATCCGCTTAGGAAGTTCGAAATTCGATTCCGGTTCCATTTTATCGTATCCCAGGCATAATAATAGCTTTATATTCGTTATTTATTTCTTCGGATTTTTTTTTTCTATTTTCTGGGAACATTTATCAATTTTTGTTGTCGTGAGCTGGTTCTGTGCTGAAGGGTATGACGCAGATTACGCCGGAGACGGTTAACTCATTAAAAACAATTATTTCGACTATTTTATCCATAATTTACGTAAACGGTCGCGACACGAGGTCTTCCCAGGGAGGTCACCCATCCTACCTATGCCATCGCGCCAGAAAGCTTAACTTCATGGTTATGATTGGGCGAGAGCAGTGCCGCGTGTTGTCCATCGCCGCCCGCTCTACACGTACTCGAGGGATATAAAAATAAACATCCCACTCAATGTCGGGTGCGATCATACCAGCACTAATGCACCGGATCCCATCAGAACTCAGAAGTTAAACGTGCTTGGGCGAGAGCAGTACTAGGATAGATGACCCCCCGGGAAGTCCTCGTGTTGCACCCATTTTCGTGTTTTTCTATTTTTGACTACTTGTTGACAGACGATTTTCGGCTCAAATCATCTGAATCTCGTTCGGGACCAGATAAGACAAGTGAAATGGAAGTAGCTCGGGCACTGCCGGATTTGGACAAAATTGTAGGTTAATTTTATTGTAACAGGGCAAACAAACGAGACTCATTACTCCGCAATGTGCTGACTAGATTTTAGCCGAATTTTTTCTCTAAGACCCTCTAATTTGCGATTTTCCGTTTCTGTTAAGCTTCCATTTCCTCGAGAAATCCGCTTAGGAAGTTCGAAATTCGATTCCGGTTCCATTTTATCGTATCCCAGGCATAATAATAGCTTTATATTCGTTATTTATTTCTTCGGATTTTTTTTTTCTATTTTCTGGGAACATTTATCAATTTTTGTTGTCGTGAGCTGGTTCTGTGCTGAAGGGTATGACGCAGATTACGCCGGAGACGGTTAACTCATTAAAAACAATTATTTCGACTATTTTATCCATAATTTACGTAAACGGTCGCGACACGAGGTCTTCCCAGGGAGGTCACCCATCCTACCTATGCCATCGCGCCAGAAAGCTTAACTTCATGGTTATGATTGGGCGAGAGCAGTGCCGCGTGTTGTCCATCGCCGCCCGCTCTACACGTACTCGAGGGATATAAAAATAAACATCCCACTCAATGTCGGGTGCGATCATACCAGCACTAATGCACCGGATCCCATCAGAACTCAGAAGTTAAACGTGCTTGGGCGAGAGCAGTACTAGGATAGATGACCCCCCGGGAAGTCCTCGTGTTGCACCCATTTTCGTGTTTTTCTATTTTTGACTACTTGTTGACAGACGATTTTCGGCTCAAATCATCTGAATCTCGTTCGGGACCAGATAAGACAAGTGAAATGGAAGTAGCTCGGGCACTGCCGGATTTGGACAAAATTGTAGGTTAATTTTATTGTAACAGGGCAAACAAACGAGACTCATTACTCCGCAATGTGCTGACTAGATTTTAGCCGAATTTTTTCTCTAAGACCCTCTAATTTGCGATTTTCCGTTTCTGTTAAGCTTCCATTTCCTCGAGAAATCCGCTTAGCAAGTTCGAAATTCGATTCCGGTTCCATTTTATCGTATCCCAGGCATAATAATAGCTTTACATTCGCTATTTTCTTCTTCTTATTTTTTTTCTATTTTCTGGGAACATTTAGCGATTTTTGTTGTCGTGAGCCGGTTCTGTGCGGAAGGGTATAACGCAGATTACTCCGGAGACGGTTAACTCATTAAAAAAAATTATTTCGACGGAAATCGACGTAGCTCGGGCACTGCCGGATTTGGACAAAATTGTAGGCTAATTTGATTGTAAACGGGCAAACGAACGAGACTCGTTACTCCGCAATGAGCTGGTGAGATTTTAGCCGAATTCCTTCTTTAAGACCCTTTAATTTGCGATTTTCCGCTTCTGTTAAGCTTTCATTTCCTCGAGAAATCCATTTAGGAAGTCCGAAATTCGATTCCAGTTCCATTTTATCGTATCCCAGGCATAATAATAGCTTTACATTCGCTATTTTCTTCTTCTCATTTTTTTTTCTATTTTCTGGGAACATTTATCGATTTTTGTTGTCGTGAGCCGGTTCCGTGCGGAAGGGTATGACGCAGATTACTCCCGAGACGGATAACTAATTAAAAACAATTATTTCGACAGTTTTAGCCATAATTTAGGTAAACGATCGCGACACGAGGTCTTATCAGGAAGGTCACCCATCCTAGCTCTGCCATCGCGCCAGAACGCTTAACTTCATGGTTCTGAATGGGCGAGAGCAGTGCCGCGTGTTGTCAATCGCCGCTCGCTCCACACGTACTCGAGGGATATAAGAATAAACATCCCACTCAATGTCGGGTGCGATCATACCAGCACTAATGCACCGGATCCCATCAAAGCTCCGAAGTTAAGCATGCTTGGGAGAGAGCAGTACTAGGATGGGTGACCCCCTGCGAAGTTCTCGTGTTGCACCCATTTTCGTGTTTTTCTATTTTTGATTACTTGTTGACAGACGATTTTCGGCTCAAATCATCTGAATCTGGATCGTGACCAGATAAGACATAAGAAATCAACGTAGCTCGGGCACTGCCGGATTTGGACAAAATTGTAGGCTAATTTGATTGTAAACGGGCAAACGACCTAGACTCTTTATACGCAATAAGCTGACGAGATTTTAGCCGAATTCCTTCTCTAAGACCCTCTAATTTGCGATTTACCACTTCCGTTTTCTCGAGAAATCTGCTTAGGAAGTTCTAAATTCGATTCCGGTTCCATTTTATCGTATCCCGGGCATAATAATAGCTTTACATTCGCTATTTCTTCTTCTTATTTTTTTTCTATTTTCTGGGAACATTTATCGATTTTTGTTGTCGTGAGCCGGTTCTGTGCGGACGGGTATGACGCAGATTACTCCGGAGACGGTTAACTCATTAAAAACAATTATTTCGACTGTTTTATCCATAATTTACGTAAACGGTCGCGACACGAGGTCTTCCCAGGGAGGTCACCCATCCTTGCTCTGCCATCGCGCCAGAAGGCTTAACTTCATGGTTATGATTGGGCGAGAGCAGTGCCGCCTGTTGTCCATCGCCACCCGCTCCACACTTACTCGAGGGATGTATGAATAAACATCCCACTCAATGTCGGGTGATCATACTAGCACTAATGCACCGGATCCCCTCAGAACTGCGAAGTTAAGCGTGCTTGGGATAGAGCAGTACTAGGATGGGTGACCCCCTGGGAAGTCCTCGTGGTTGTACCCCTTTTCGTGTTTTTCTATTTTTGATTACTTGTTGACAGACGATTTTCGGCTCAAATCATCTGAATCTCGATCGGGAACAAATAAGACATGTGAAATCAACGTTGCTCGGGCACTGTCGGATTTGGACAAAATTGTAGGTTAATTTTATTGTAACAGGGCAAACAAACGAGACTCATTACTCCGCAATGTGCTGACTAGATTTTAGCCGAATTTTTTCTCTAAGACCCTCTAATTTGCGATTTTCCGTTTCTGTTAAGCTTCCATTTCCTCGAGAAATCCGCTTAGCAAGTTCGAAATTCGATTCCGGTTCCATTTTATCGTATCCCAGGCATAATAATAGCTTTACATTCGCTATTTTCTTCTTCTTATTTTTTTTCTATTTTCTGGGAACATTTAGCGATTTTTGTTGTCGTGAGCCGGTTCTGTGCGGAAGGGTATAACGCAGATTACTCCGGAGACGGTTAACTCATTAAAAACAATTATTTCGACTGTTTTTGCCATAATTTACTCAAATAGTCGCGACACGAGGACTTCCCAGGGAGGTCACCCATCCTTGCTCTGCCATCGCGCCAGAACGCTTAACGTCATGGTTATGATTGGGCGAGAGCAGTGCCGCGTGTTGTCTACCGCCGCCCGCTCCACACGTACTCGAGGGATATAAAATTAAACATCCCACTCAATGTTGGGTGCGATCATACTAACAATAATGCACCAGATCCCATCAAAACTCCGAAGTTAAGCGTGCTTGGGCGAGAGCACTACTAGAATGGGTGACCCCCCTGGGAAGTCCTCGTGTTGCACCCCTTTTCGTGTTTTTCTATTTTTGATTACTTGTTGACAGACGATTTTCGACTCAAATCATTTGAATCTCGATCGGGACCAGATAAACATGTGAAATGAAAGTAGCTCGAGCACTGCCGGATTTGGACAAAATTGTAGGCTAATTTGATTGTAAACGGGCAAACGGACGAGACTCATTACTACGCAATGAGCTGACGAGATTTTAGCCGAATTCCTTCTCTAAGACCCTCTAATTTGAGATTTACCGCTTCTGTTAAGCTTTCGTTTCCTCGAGAAATCCGCTTAGGAAGTTCGAAATTCGATTCCGGTTACATTTTATCGTATCCCAGGCATAATAATAGCTTTACATTCGTTATTTCCTTCTTCTTATTTTTTTCTATTTTCTGGGAACATTTATCGATTTTTGTTGTCGTGAGCCGGTTCTGTGCGGAAGGGTATGACATAGATTACTCCGGAGACGGTTAACTCATTAAAAACAATTATTTCGACTGTTTTATCCATAATTTACGTAAACGGTCGCGACACGAGGTCTTCCCAGGGAGGTCACCCATCCTTGCTCTGCCATCGCGCCAGAAGGCTTAACTTCATGGTTATGATTGGGCGAGAGCAGTGCCGCCTGTTGTCCATCGCCGCCCGCTCCACACTTACTCGAGGGATGTATGAATAAACATCCCACTCAATGTCGGGTGCGATCATACTAGCACTAATGCACCGGATCCCCTCAGAACTGCGAAGTTAAGCGTGCTTGGGATAGAGCAGTACTAGGATGGGTGACCCCCTGGAAAGTCCTCGTGGTTGTACCCCTTTTCGTGTTTTTCTATTTTTGATTACTTGTTGACAGACGATTTTCGGCTCAAATCATCTGAATCTCGATCGGGAACAAATAAGACATGTGAAATCAACGTTGCTCGGGCACTGCCGGATTTGGACAAAATTGTAGGTTAATTTTATTGTAACAGGGCAAACAAACGAGACTCATTACTCCGCAATGTGCTGACTAGATTTTAGCCGAATTCCTTCTCTAAGACCCTCTAATATGCGATTTACCGCTTCTGTAATGCTTTCATTTCCTCGAGAAATCCGCTTAGGAAGTTCGAAATTCGATTTCGGTTCCATTTTATCGTATCCCAGGCATAATAATAGCTTTACATTTGTTATTTTCTTCTTCTTATTTTTTTCTATTTTCTGGGAACATTTATCGATTTTTGTTGTCGTGAGCCTATTCTGTGCGGAAGGGTATGACACAGATTACTCCAGAGACGGTTAAATCATTAAAAACAATTATTTCGACTGTTTTATCCATAATTTACGTAAACGGTCGCGACACGAGGTCTTCCCAGGGAGGTCACCCATCCTACCTCTGCCATCGCGCCAGAACGCTTAACTTCATGGTTATGATTGGGCGAGAGCAGTGCCGCCTGTTGTCCATCGCTGCCCGCTCCACACGTACTCGATAGATATAAGAATAAACATCCCACTCAATGTTGGGTGCGATCATACTAGCACTAATGCACCGGATTTCATAAGAACTCCGAAGTTAAACGTTCTTTGGCGAGAGCAGTATTGGGATGGGTGACCCCCTGGGAAGTCCTCGTGTTGCACCCTTTTTCGTGTTTTTCTATTTTTGATTACTTGTTGACAGACGATTTTCGGCTCCAATCATCTGAATCTCGATCGTGACCAGACAAGACAAGTGAAATGAAAGTAGCTCGAGCACTGCCTGATTTGGACAAAATTGTAGGCTAATTTGATTGTAAACGGGCAAACGGACGAGACTCATTACTACGCAATGAGCTGACGAGATTTTAGCCGAATTCCTTCTCTAAGACCCTCTAATTTGCGATTTACCGCTTCTGTTAAGCTTTCGTTTCCTCGAGAAATCGACTTAGGAAGTTCGAAATTCGATTCCGGTTCCATTTTATCGTATCCCAGCAATAATAATAGCTTTACATTCGTTATTTCCTTCTTCTGATTTTTTTTTTCTATTTTTTCTGGGAACATTAATCGATTTTTGTTGTCGTGAGCCGGTTCTGTGCGGAAGGGTATGACGCAGATTACCCCTGAGACGGTTAACTCATTAAAAACAATTATTTCGACAGAAATCAACGTTACTCGGGCACTGACCGATTTGGACAAAATTGTAGGCTAATTTGATTGTAAACGGGCAAACGAACGAGTCTCGTTACTCCGCAATGAGCTGGTGAGATTTTAGCCAAATTCCTTCTCTAAGACCCTCTAATTTGCGATTTTCCGCTTTTGTTAAGCTTCCGTTTCCTCGAGAAGTCCATTTAGGAAGTCCGAAATTCTATTCACGTTCCATTTTATCGTATCCCAGGCATAATAATAGCTTTACATTCGCTATTTCCTTCTTCTAATTTTTTTTCTATTTTCTGGGTACATTTATCTATTTTTGTTGTCGTGAGCGGGTTCTGTGCTGAAGTGTATGACGCAGATTACTCCGGAGACGGATAACTCATTAAAAATAATTATTTCGACTGTTTTATCCATAATTTACATAAACGGTCGCACCACGAGGTCTTCCCAGGGAGGTCACCCATCCTAGCTTTGCCATCGCCCCAGAACGCTTAACTTCATGGTTATAATTGGGTGAGAGCAGTGCCGCGTGTTGTCCATCGCCGCCCGCTCCACACGTACTCCAGGGATATAAGAATAAACATCCCACTCAAAGTTCGGGTGCGATCATACCAGCACTAATGCACCGGCTCCCATCAGAACTCCGAAATTAAGCGTGCTTGGGCGGCGAGAGCAGTACTAGGATGGGTGACCCCCTGGGAAGTCCTCTTGTTGCACGCCTTTTCGTGTTTTTCTATTTTTGATTACTTGTTGACAGACGATTTTCGGCTCAAATCATCTGAATCTCGATCGGGACCAGATAAGACATGTGAAATCAACGTAGCTCGGGCACTGCCGGATTTGAACAAAATTATAGGCTAATTTGATTGTAAACAGGCAAACGGACGAGAATCATTACTCCGCAAAGAGCTGGCGATATTTTAGCTAAATTCCTTCTCTAAGACCCTCTAATTTACGATTTACCGCTTCTGTTAAGCTTCCGTTTCCTTGAGAAATCCGCTTTGGAAGTTCGAAATTCGATTCCGGTTCCATTTTATCGTATCCCAGGCATAATAATAGCTTTACATTCGCTATTTCCTTCTTCTTATTTTTTTTTCTATTTTCTGGGAATATTTTGCGATTTTTGTTGTCGTGAGGCGGTTTTGTGCGGAAGGGTATGACGCAGATTACTCCGAAGAAGGTTAACTCATTAAAAACAATTATTTCAACTGTTTTATCCATAATTTACGTAAACGGTCGCGACACGAGGTCTTCCCAGGGAGGTCGCCCATCCTAGCTCTGCCATCGCGCCAGAACGCTTAACTTCATGGTTATGATTGGGCGAGAGCAATGCCGCGTGTTGTCCATCGTCGCCCGCTCCACACGTACTAGAGGATATAAGAATAAACATCCCACTCAATGTCGAGTGCGATAATACCAGCACTACTGTACTGGATCCCATCAGAACTCCGAAGTTAAGCGTGCTTGGGCGAGAGAAGTACTAGGATGGATGACCCCCTGCGAAGTCCTCGTGTTGCACCCATTTTTGTGTTTTTCTATTTTTGATTGATCATTTGTTGACAGACGATTTTCGGCTCAAATCATCTGAATAAGGATCGAGACCAGATAAGACATGTGAAATCAACGTAACTCGGGCACTGCCGGATTTGGACCAAATTCTAGGCTAATTTGATTGTAAACGGGAAAACGGACGAGACTCATTACTACGCAATGAGCTGACGAGATTTTAGCCGAATTCCTTCTCTAAGACCCTCTAATTTGCGATTTACCGCTTCTGTTAAGATTTCGTTTCCCCGAGAAATCAGCTTAGGAAGTTCGAAATTCGATTGCGGTTCCATTTTTTCGTATCCCAGGCATAATAATAGCTTTACATTCGTTATTTACTTCTTCTTATTTTTTTTTCTATTTTCTGGGAACATTTATCGATTTTTGTTGTTGTGAGCCGGTTCTGTGCGGAAGGGTATGACGCAGATGGCTCCGGAGACGGTTAACTCATTAAAAACAATTATTTCGACTGTTTCATCCATAATTTACGTAAACGGTCGGGACACGAGGTCTTCCCAGGGAGGTCACCCATCCTAGCTCTGCCATCGCGCCAGAACGCTTAACTTCATGGTTATGATTGGGCGAGAGCAGTGCCGCGTGTTGTCCATCGCCGCCCGCTCCACACGTACTCGAGGGATATAAGAATAAACATTCCACTCAATGTCGGGTGCGATCATACCAGCACTAATGCACCGGATCCCATCAGAACTTCGAAGTTAAGCGTGCTTGGGTGAGAGCAGTATTAGGATAGGTGACCCCCTGGGAAGTCCTCGTGTTGCACCCTTTTTCGTGTTTTTCTATTTTTGATTACTTGTTGACAGACGATTTTCGGCTCAAATCATCTGAATCTCGATCGGGGCCAGATATAACATGTGAAATGAAAGTAGCTCGGGCACTGCCGGATTTGGATTGTAAACGGGCAAATGGACGAGACTCATTACTACGCAATGAGCTGACGAGATTTTAGCCGAATTCCTTCTCTAAGACCCTCTAATTTGCGATTTACCGCTTCAATTAAGCTTTCGTTTCCTCGAGAAATCCGCTTAGGAAGTTCGAAATTCGATTCCGGTTCCATTTTATCGTATCCCACGCATAATAATAGCTTTACATTCGCTATTTCCTTCTTCTTATTTTTTATTCTATTTTCTGGGAATATTTTGCGATTTTTGTTGTCGTGAGGCGGTTTTGTGCGGAAGGGTATGACGCAGATTACTCCGAAGAAGGTTAACTCATTAAAAACAATTATTTCAACTGTTTTATCCATAATTTACGTAAACTGTCGCGACACGAGGTCTTCCCAGGGAGGTCGCCCATCCTAGCTCTGCCATCGCGCCAGAACGCTTAACTTCATGGTTATGATTGGGCGAGAGCAGTGCCGCGTGTTGTCCATCGTCGCCCGCTCCACACGTACTAGAGGATATAAGAATAAACATCCCACTCAATGTCGGGTGCGATAATACCAGCACTAATGTACCGTATCCCATCAGAACTCCGAAGTTAAGCGTGCTTGGGCGAGAGAAGTACTAGGATGGATGACCCCCTGCGAAGTCCTCGTGTTGCACCCATTTTTGTGTTTTTCTATTTTTGATTGATTATTTGTTGACAGACGATTTTCGGCTCAAATCATCTGAATCACGATCGGGACAAAATAAGACATGTGAAATCAACGTAGCTCGGGCACTGCCGGATTTGGACTAAATTGTAGCCTAATTTGATTGTGAACGGGCAAACGAACGATACACATTACTTCGCAATGAGCTAGCGAGATTTTAGCCGAATTCCTTCTCTAAGATCCTCTAATTTCCGATTTTCCGTTTCTGTTAAGCTTTCATTTCCTCGAGAAATCCGCTTAGCAAGTTTGAAATTCGATTCCGGTTCCATTTTATCGTATCCTAGGCATAATAATAGCTTTACATTCGCTATTTTCTTCTTCTTATTTTTTTTCTATTTTCTGGGAACATTTAGCGATTTTTGTTGTCGTGAGCCGGTTCTGTGCGGAAGGGTATGACGCAGATTACTCCGGAGACGGTTAACTCATTAAAAACAATTTTTTCGACTGTTTTTGCCAAATTTTACGCAAATAGTCGCGACACGAGGACTTCCCAGGGAGGTCACCCATCCTTGCTCTGCCATCGCGCCAGAACGCTTAACGTCATGGTTATGATTGGGCGAGAGCAGTGCCGCGTGTTGTCCATCGCCGCCCGCTCCACACGTAATCGAGGGATATTAGAATATACATCCAACTCAAGGTTGGGTGCGATCATACCAGCACCAATGCACCGGATCCCATCAGAACTCCGAAGTTAAGCGTGCTTGGACGAGAGTAGTACTAGGATGGGTGACCCCCTAGGAAGTCCTCGTGTTGCACCCCTTTTTCGTGTTTTTTCTATTTTTGATTACTTGTTGACAGACGATTTTCGGCTCAAATCATCTGAATCTCGATCGGGACCAGATAAGACATGTGAAATTAAAGTAGCTCGGGCACTGCCGGATTTGGACAAAATTGTAGGCTAATTTGATTGTAAACGGGCAAACGGACGAGACTCATTACTACGCAATGAGCTGACAAGATTTTAGCCGAATTCCTTCTCTAAGACCCTCTAATTTGCGATTTACCGCTTCTGTTACGCTATCGTTTCCTCGAGAAATCCGCTTAGGAAGTTCGAAATTCGATTCCGGTTCCATTTTATCGTATCCCGGGCATAATAATAGCTTTACATTCGTTATTTCCTTCTTCTTATTTTTTTTCTATTTTCTGAGAACATTTATCGATTTTTGTTGTCGTGAGCCGGTTCTGTGCGGAAGGGTATGACGCAGATTACTCCGGAGACTGTTAACTCATTAAAAACAAGTATTTCGACTGTTTTATCCATAATTTACGTATTATTTCGACTGTTTTATCCATAATTTACGTAAACGGTCGCGACACATGGTCTTCCCAGGGAGGTCACCCATCCTAGCTCTGCCATCGCGCCAGAACGCTTAACTTCATTGTTATGATTGGGCGAGAGCAGTGCCGCGTGTAGTCCATCGCCGCCCGCTCCACACGTACTCGAGGGATATTAGAATAAACATCACACTCAATGTCGGGTGCGATCATACCAGCACTAATACACCGGATCCCATAAAAGCTTCGAAGTTAAGCGTGCCTGGACGAGAGCAGTACCTGGATGGGTGACCCCCTGTGAAGTCCTCGTTTTGCACCCCTTTTCGTGTTTTTCTATTTTTGATTACTTGTTGACAGACGATTTTCGGCTCAAATCATCTGAATCTCGATTGGGACCAGATAAGACATGTGAAATGAAAGTAGCTCAGGCGAGAGCAGTAATAGGATGGGTGACCCCCTGGGAAGTCCTAGTTTTGCACCCCTTTTCGTGTTTTTCTATTTTTGATTACTTTTTGACAGACGATTTTCGGCTCAAATCATCTGAATCTCGATCGGGACCAGATAAGACATGTGAAATGAAAAAAGCTCAGGCACTGCCGGATTTGGACAAAATTGTAGGCTAATTTGATTGTAAACGGGCAAACGGACGAGACTCATTACTACGCAATGAGCTGACGAGATTTTAGCCGAATTCCTTCTCTAAGACCCTCCAATTTGCGATTTACCGCTTCTGTTAAGCTTTCGTTTCCTCGAGAAATCAGCTTAGGAAGTTCGAAATTCGATTGCGGTTTCATTTTTTCGTATCCCAGGCATAATAATAGCTTTACATTCGTTATTTACTTCTTCTTATTTTTTTTTCTATTTTCTGGGAACATTTATCGATTTTTGTTGTTGTGAGCCGGTTCTGTGCGGAAGGGTATGACGCAGATTACTCCGGAGACGGTTAACTCATTAAAAACAATTATTTCGACGGTTTAATCCATAATTTACGTAAACGGTCGCGACACGAGGTCTTCCCAGGGAGGTCACCCATCCTAGCTCTACCATCGCGCCAAAACGCTTAACTTCATGGTTATGATTGGGCGAGAGCAGTGCCGCGTGTTGTCCATCGCCGCCCGCTCCACACGTACTCGAGGGATATAAGAATAAACATCCCACTCATTGTCGGGTGCGATCATACCAGCACTAATGCACCGGATCCCATCAGAACTTCGAAGTTAAGCGTGCTTGGGTAAGAGCAGTACTAGGATAGGTGACCCCCTGGGAAGTCCTCGTGTTGCACCTTTTTTCGTGTTTTTCTATTTTTGATTACTTGTTGACAGACGATTTTCGGCTCAAATCATCTGAATCTCGATCGGGGCCAGATATAACATGTGAAATGAAAGTAGCTCGAGCACTGCCAGATTTGGATTGTAAACGGGCAAATGGACGAGACTCATTACTACGCAATGAGCTGACGAGATTTTAGCCGAATTCCTTCTCTAAGACCCTCTAATTTGCGATTTACCGCTTCAATTAAGCTTTCGTTTCCTCGAGAAATCCGCTTAGGAAGTTCGAAATTCGATTCCGGTTCCATTTTATCGTATCCCAGGCATAATAATAGCTTTACATTCGTTATTTCCTTCTTCTTATTTTTTTTTCTATTTTCTGGAAATATTTATCGATTTTTGTTGTCGTGAGCCGGTTCTGTGCGGAAGGGTATGACGCAGATTACTCCGGAGACGGTTAACTTATTAAAAAAATTATTTCGACTGTTTTATCCATAATTTATGTAAACGGTCGCGACACGAGGTCTTCCCAGGGAGGTCACCCATCCTAGCTCTGCCATCGCGCCAGAACGCTTAACTTCATAGTTATGATTGGGCGAGAGCAGTGCCGCGTGTTGTCCATCGCCGCCCGCTCCACACGTACTCGAGGGATATGATAGGATCGATTGACGTGTCAAGAGTGTTTAGAAGGGGGGGTTGAATAAACACTCTCAATTAATATTGGTCTTATCGAATTTTTGAGTTCAGTTTGGTGACAAACTGATTCTCGGAATCTTGTTGGTCAATATCAATTAGTTAAACTGAGGTAGTTGCGGAAGGTAACTGACTGACAGATAGAATACAGAACTGAAATAAAATACACAAGGATTGTTTCTGGATGTTCGGAGAATTCAATTACTCCTACGTCACCCCTTCTATCACAAGGATAGGATTTCCACTAAAAGACTTTGATCCAATACAACACTTGTACAGACCCACTTCAGTTAGGACTTACCCACTGCCTAAACTGAAACTCTTAGTATTACAAAATGATCTCTGTGCGTAACTGATCTTAGCACTATTTAATTAACAAATATTACAGAGTGCTAGTTTGCTCAACTTATAGCCTTGATTGCTACGAATAAATCAAGTAAGAGTGAGCTGAGATTTTGACAGAGTAATAGAAAGTTTTGAATGATGTATCGTCACTTCTTCTTTTTCTTGTGCCATATTTATACTCTTCTTTTCCAACGGTAATCTTGAGATAAATTTGAATCTTTGTATCCGTTGGTTTCCACTTGATTATTCCTTTGATATTGTTTGCTTCATTTATTGTAATTCGGCGTCTTAATTGCTTTGTCCGGAATGCGTTGTTTTAAGTAGTCTTGGTTGTTGTGCGGTGCTCTTGTAATCTGTTATGTCTTCTTTGTTCTTTCCCGAGACATCTTCAGTTGAGAGACTTTGAGGCATTCGGCTGAATGTTTTAATTGATCAGTTCCAACTGATCAGTTTACTCTGTATCATTGAATCAGCTGATTTCAGCTGATAAGTTCAGTTGCCGAATTTGCTTGCGCGTATCAGTTGATTCATATTTTCTTAATCGATTGATTCATGTTTTGTCAAACTCCAGAATCTAGTTTCCAACAATTTCCCCCTTTATGGTGTTTGACAAAACCAAGTGATTTAAGATCGAATAACTGAGCTTTTTGTAGATAATAGATTACGCAACTGAATCATAAAATAACTGGATTCCTTGTAGATAACATAAAATCTGAGAATATTATATCAGTTGATTCTAATAATCTGATTAATTCTTCTTCAGCTGCTGTTCTTCCCCCTTTTTGTCAAACAACTCCATTTTGTCTGATAACTTTCGAACGTCAATGGAAAGAATTTTTACATCTGATGAGATACTTGTGGCAACAGTTGTGAGGGAGGTCTGTAGCAATTCTATTTTATTTGAAACAGAGGTTTCCAGTCGCTCAACTCTCTGACTAATTACATCCTGAGTTGTAAAGAGTGAGTTAACTAGCCCCTTCTTTATTTCATGCACAGTTCTGCTAAGAGAGTCCATGTTGGCTTGAAGAGCGTTTAGTTTCGCCGAGTCAAATTCAGTCGAAGAATCTAATTTGACAGTATGAGACAGTTGTTCGAATTGAATTTTCTTGATTTCAGCGAGCATCTGCTGCATATTGTACTGTATGTTCTGGATTTCTTCAAGAACAACATCCATTTCTGTGGATTGAATTGGAGGTCGCTGACTGGGCGTTTCTGAATGCTTCGATGTTTGTCCAAAAAGAACTAATGCTTGATTAGTTTCCATTGTTCCAGCCATAGGCTGAGCTGGAATGTTTTCTTGAATTTGAGATGATGAACGTTGGTTTTGATCAAGAAATGGACTGTCTGCCTGAATGATGGAGATGGATGGTTCATACATAGGGGCATCCTGTGGAGAATTAACTGAAATTTGTTCTTGCTCCTTTGATTCAGTGAGCAACTGACCTTCTACATGTTCAGCAGTTTCTTGTTCTGAGGGTTTTGCTTGTTCATCAGTTTGAATATCTTGTTCAGCAGAAGTTTCTGGCTGAACTGGTGCTTCAGTTTGAGCTTTTTCCGATTCACTTATTTCTTTTTCTAAAGTTTGGTTTGGCACTTCAGTTTGATCTTCAGTTTGAGCAGATATAAATTTTTCAGCAATAAGTGACTCAGCTGGTGCTTCAGATGATATCTTAATGTCTTGCTCTGGTTGTTCAGTTGAATGGGTAATTGAGTCATATTGTATTTCCTCTAGCTAAGCTTCCAAGGTAACAGCTTGAATGATTTCATCAATGTTTGCCAAGGATAGTTCTGCTTCAGAATATAGCTGATGTTCTGTCTGAGAGGATTGAGGTATTCCCTGAACTGGCTTTTCAGTTGCCTGTTGTGGAGATGGTTCTTTTTGTGGAGAGGAGGATAAATCTTTTTCAATATTTGAGTTGGGGGGTTTGTCATGAAGAACTAGTTCCTGATCTTCTTCCCAAAATCTGATTTCACTCTGCAGACTACTAAGATCTGTGTCCAGTTGAGTGAACACAGCTCTATCATTGTATGCAGTTGGACTTGTGGGATTGTAGTTGGACTTCAGCTTTGCTACCATTCTTGTTAGCTTTTTGACGCGAATCTGATTAAAGAAATATTTCTGCCTTTCTAATGCCTGTGGAATTGTAGCAGCTTTGACTACCTTCATCACAATTGCTTCTAGCTTGATGAACTTTTTCAGTTGAGATCTATGCTTCAGTTATTTGACAAAGATTTCTGTTCTGAAACTTTTCCAACAATCAAAAGATTTTAATTGTGATGTGGCAAATGCATTGACCTGTTCCCAAACTAGGTCAATGTGTGTTTGAATGACATGGCCGGGGTTCTTCAACCAGCTTGCCTTTTCCTTTGTCAGTTGAGAGAATGTGAGGAAGATCCATTCCAGAATGTGTGGAGTGCACTGGTTCCCTTAATATTACACCTTTAGATCTAGCTCTAGGCAGGATGGTAGGGCGATTTACAAGAGTCAAGGGAGCTCTTACCTTAGCTGGTGTCTTTGCTTTGGTAACTGAATCATCAGGTGAGACTACTTGCAAAGGGATAGCCTGAATGGGCTGTTGAGCAGCTGATTGAATAATTTTCTCAGGTGGAATGACTTCCACTGTGGTTATTGGTTTGGTTCTTTGAGTCCTTGGTCTCTTGACAAGCTTAGGGGAAGGAGTTTTCTCTGAATCTGATTCACTGAGAATCAGTTTCCTTTTTGCTGTTTTGACCTTCTTGACTGGTGATGGCTCAACCTCTATTTTGGTTTTTGATGGCAAGGTGTTTTTGGCAGTAAAGACCTTGAATTTTGATGATGTTTCAGCATTTTCAGCTACCAAACCCTTCAGTTTTAACAGATAACTGATTTGGATGGCGAAGCCACATGACTGTTTGGATGACTTGAGCATATTCTTCAAGATGTTAAAAAGAATATATCTCCAATTTGCTTTCTTTTCACCCATGATTATGGTCATTACCTGGAATTTTTCGAGTGTAAGAGCAACATAAGAACCGGCTTTTGCTAATATTCCCTTTGCCACGATATCAGCTAAAAACTGAATTTCTGGTTTCAGTTCCTTCTTTGGATCGGAAACCTTGATTTTCCGTCCATCAGCAGATAGTCGAGACTGCATTTCTTCAATGTCATGAGTTTTTACTTCAGAAAACCTGACATAACCATCAGTTGGCAAAGAGAAGATTTCTCCGAAAGCTTCTTCAGAAAGGAGTAGCAACTGATCATTGATAGTCACAGAGATACTGTCATTAGCAGTGATAAATCCCTTCCGATAGAATTCATTGACCTCCTTGAGGTATATCTTCTGAGAAGATTGTCCCAAGAACATCCTGAGACCTGTCGACTCAAGCTTTAGAAATACATTCTTAACGTCTGCTTCTTGAATCGATAGAACCGAGTTAAAATCGATGACCATCGCATTCAAGATATGGGCTGGGATCTGGTTTGCCATTTCGGAAAGTGTAGTGATCTGCAAATTGAAGAGAATCAGTTCTGAAATTTGTATACTCTTAGAAACTGATTGTAATTGTGAAGAATAGAACTGAAGTGAAGCGGGCAAAATGCTTTTGTTCGTGACTATTCAAATTCTGGACACGTGTCAGCCCGGGAAAAATTTTGAATAAAAATGTGTGCACGTGTGCTGTAATCGTGTGTATATAATAATGAGCGGTTTTAAAATATGCCACATCATAAAAATTTAGTCACCTCATTTGATTTGGAATATAATAAGTTTTTAATTGGTTAACTTATGTGAGAAGATTTGTAAAATTTTCAAGCTGAACAATCAGTTGGGAAACTGATTCAAGTCAGTTGAGAATTCACAAACGATTGTCTTCTCAGTTAACGTCTTAAAAACTGACATTCCCCCTAAATTGGTGCATATAATAATTAAAGTAGTGCTACAAAATAATTTTAAGAGTCAGAGAGGTTATTGGTTTTGCTGAAACGTTGACGACTCTTCAGCTTTCTTGATATTCTGCTATAAATAGAAATGGCTCAATTAGTTTTAGACATATCATCCAAAATATTCAAGATAAAAAATGTCTGATACGGGTGACTCAAGTCTTTCTCCCTTTTCTGTGGAGGCCAGGAAGGCTGAGATAGAAGACGAAGTCTTCTATGAAAGTCTGCATTACTGGGAGCGATTGCAGGAGCTTGAGCTCTTATACAACACTGGGGAGGCCACCACTCCTGAATTGGTGGCAGAACTGAATCAAGTACGAAAGAACTTGAATATTGCTGTGTGGGTGGACGTCATCAAGGACGGTCACATGTATCAGCTGATGCTCCGCAAGGAATTGAAGATCATGAGGCGCATAGCTCATTCTCACAGCTTTCTCATGACTACTCCTTCTTCTCTATCTGTTTGGCTGAAATTTTGGATAATTGTTGTGGAGGAGAAGTATGATGATGTAATCCAGACCAACATTTATAAGTAATGAAATATTTATCTGGTTTTAACTCTGTTTTTCTGCAAATGATATATTTCATCAGCTGTGATATGTAAACAAATGAACTAATGAGAGACTAACTGTCATAAGTTGATCATGAACTGGGACTATTTAAACAACTATTAATAGAATTCAAACTGGTGTCAGTTGACAATGAACAACTGATAACTTAAAGTCCTTGGTAAATGTGAGAGACGCATTGATTAACTTGAGACTCTTCAGCTTCTCCAACATCATTTTCCTATAAATAAGATGATAGTGATAAAAATGTGATGCAATATCAGTTCAAAAATATTTCAATATGTCTGATTCTGATGCATGCAGCAGCACTCATGTTCATGTTACTGAGCAGTCAACCCCTCGTTTAAAATATATCAAGAGAAAGATGCAGATATATGTTTTTCAGAAGGTGATGTTAACATGGGAAAAGATTCATGAGTTGAAGAGGGTGAGTGACAGTGGTGCTATTCCTACTCGTGCTCAGGAGGCAAGAGCACTGAAACACCTTGCACGTTTTGAAGTGAGGCATGTTAGGGATTTGGTTGAAGACAAATGTCTTTTGGAGGCGATGCTATGGAAGGAGTGGCATGTTGTTGATAAGATTTCAAAATCTAGGGCATTTGCTAGAGTTCGAATTTATGAGTTAAATGATTGGGTTAGGGCGTGGCTGGATTCAGTTGATTCCATGATATCTTCTGTAAAATGGGAACGTTGGTATTCTTAAGAAGCGTTATTTTCAATTTTTTGTGTTCTTATTTTCTGCATATAATTCTGTTAGTGAAGCAATATTACTAATAATTTCTAAGATAAATCAATTAAACCAAGAATATTTCGAAAGTAAGAAAACTTAGCCTCGGGTAATGGTTTTGTGAAGATGTCAGCTGCTTGCTGTTCAGTTGAAATATATTCTAGTCGAATATCCTTCTTTAACGCATGATCCATAATGAAGTGATGCCTGACATCTATATGCTTGGTCCTTGAGTGAAGAACTGGATTATAAGTGATGGCAATTGTGCTGGTATTATCACAAAATATGGGCGATTCAGTTGACGTTACTCCATAATCCTTCAGTTGTTGCTGAATCCAGATCAGTTGTGCACAACAGCTACCAGCAGCAAGATATTCTGCTTCTGTTGTTGAGGTAGCTATGGATGTCTGCTTCTTGCTGAACCAAGAGATCAGTCTGTCTCCTAAGAACTGACAAGATCCACTTGTACTTTTGCGATCAAGCTTACATCCTGCATAATCTGCGTCTGAATATCCAACTAAATTGAAGGTGGAGTCTTTGGAATACCATAGCCCAACATTTTGCGTGTCCTTAGGATATCTCAGAATTCTTTTAGCAGCTGAGAAATGTGATTGCTTAGGATTTGCTTGAAATCTGGCACACATACAGACAGCAAAAACAATATCAGGTCGACTGGCTGTTAGGTACAACAATGAACCTATTAATCCTCTATATAATGTCGCCTCTACTGATATTCCCCCTTAGTCAGTATCTAGTTTAACTGATGAGCTCATGGGAGTAGTTGCAGCTGAGCATGATTCCATACCAAATTTCTTTAGGAACTCCTTTGTATATTTTGTTTGACTAATGAATATACCAGTTTCAAGTTGCTTCACTTGCAGTCCAAGAAAAAATGTCAGTTCACCCATCACGCTCATTTCAAACTTTTCCTGCATTAACTTAGCAAACTTTTCGCACAATTTGGGGTTAGTTGACCCAAATATTATATCATCAACATAAATTTGAACTAATAGAATATGATTATTTTTAGTAAATTTGAACAAGGTCTTATCAACTAATCCGACTGTAAAGTCATGATCAGTTAGAAATTTTGAAAGAGTTTCGTACCAAGCCCTGGGAGCTTGTTTAAGACCATATAATGCTTTGTTCAAATAGTATACATGATCAGGAAGTTTGTGATTTACAAAACCTGGAGGTTGTTCAACATATACTTCTTCTTGTAACTGACCGTTTAGGAATGCACTCTTCACATCCATCTGGTAAACTTTGAAGTTTTTGTGAGATGCATAAGCAAGAAATATTCTGATTGCTTCCAATCTTGCAACTGGAGCATACGTCTCATCGTAGTCAATTCCTTCTTCTTGCCTATATCCTTGTGCTACTAGTCTTGCTTTGTTGCGTATAACTGAACCGTCCTCGTTTAGTTTATTCCTGTACACCTATTTTGTACCTATAATGGTTTTTGAAGTTGGTCTTGGAACTAAGTTCCAGACGTTATTGTGAGTGAACTGATTCAGCTCTTCTTGCATAGCATTTACCCAGTTAGGATCAGCAAGAGCTTCATCAGTTTTCTTTGATTCCATTTGTGAGACAAAGGCTGAATGAATAAATAAATTTAACATTTGATTGCGAGTTCTTACTGGATCAGATGGATTTCCTATTACCAATTCTGGTGGATGTGATTTTCTCCATCTGTACTCAGCATTCGTTGCATCTGCAACTTCTGAAGTTGGTAACTGAATGCAGTTTTCAGCTTCAGTTGATGCCTCGTCAGCTGATATTTGAATATTATCATTTTCCTTTAATAACTGATTGTCAGCATTGACTTCCTGCTCATTTAATTGATCCAATATCTCTGGTTCTGGTGTTTGAAGGATGTTTTGATTATTATGATTTTCATCTTTGTCATCATCTTCCAAACTGATATCTGAAAATCGATCAGCTAGCTCAACTTGATCGGTTGGCTTATCAGTTAGTGCAGTTTCATCAAAATCAACATGCGCAGATTCTTCAACATTTAAAGTTTTCTTATTAAAGACTCTATAAGCTATTTTAACTGATGAATATCCAAGGAATATTCCTTCTGCAGATTTGGCATCGAATGCTTTTAAGTAATTTTTACTATTATCATGAATAAAACATCTACAGCCGAATATTTTGAAATAAGTGATTATACTTTTTCTTCCATGCCAGATCTCATATGGTGTTTTCATATGATTCTTATTAATCATTGATCTGTTCTGAGTATAACATGCAGTGTTTACTGCTTCTGTCCAAAATCTTTGAGAAATACCAGAATCAGCAAGCATTGTTCTAGCAGCTTCTTTAAGGGTTCGATTTCTTCTCTCAGCTACACCGTTTTGCTGAGGAGTTCTTGCTGTTGAGAGCTCATGCTTGATTCCAGCATTTTCTAGAAAGCTTGAAAGTTTTTGATTGATGAATTCAGTTCCTCGATCAGATCCGATTCGATCAATCCCAACTGATTTTTCATTTAAAAGTCTTTTAAAGATTTTAATCAGTTGTGCAGCCTTATGGTCTTTGGATTTGAGAAAGATAACCCAAGTAAATCTTGAAAAATCATCTACGACCACCAAGGTGTATTTCATTCCCCCTAAGCTCATGACTGGTGTTGGACCGAAGAGATCCATGTGCAATAGCTCTAAGCATCGGGATGAAGACTTACAGCCCTTGTTTTTGAAAGAAGATCGTACTTGTTTTCCATACTGACATGCTGAGCAAAGTTTTTCTTTTGAAAAATTTATTTTGGGCAAACCAATTACAAGTTCATGTTTACTCAGATAGGCAATGGATTTAAAGTTTAAATGATTTAACCTTTTATGCCACAACCAGTTTTGAGATGATTTTGAAGCAATAAAGCAGACTGGTGCATGAGGCTGTTCATTCCAACTGACTTTATATGTGTTTCCACATCGTTTGACAGTTAGTATGATTTCATCAGTTGATGTTTTAACTGAGCATGAGTTTTTATCAAATTGTACCGAGAATCCATTGTCGCATAACTGACTGATGCTAATCAAGTTATACTTCAGATTCTCTACTAATAAAACATCTTTAATAGTAAAGTTACCATGGATAAGCTTACCCTTACCCACGGTTTTACCTTTGAAATTATCTCCGAAACTGATGTTTGGACCACTATATTTGGTCAGTTGAGATAGCATACTTGCATCTCCTGTCATATGTCGTGAGCAACCACTGTCCAAATACCATATTGAATTTTTATCTGTACCTGTTACCTGCAAGCACACACATAATATGATTTGGTACCCATATCTATTTGGGTCCAAAACTTATTAGTCCCTTTGGAACCCATACTTGGATTAGTCTAACTGACTTTCCAGTAGCTGTATTCCAAATGGTTTTTCTAGGCTTTTGTGTGCTTAATGAGTAGTGTACAGTTGATACAGTATGTGTTTTAGTCTTATTCAACTGATTGTTCAATCTGTATCTCTTCTGAACTGGCTTGCAGTTATAGTAATTGACATAGTCATTCGAATAGTTTTTGTGAAATCTTTTTGATGACCCGCTTTGTGAATCAGTTGAAAGCTTTTGGCTATAGCCAATCCCATATCTTCTAGCCTTGTTCAACTTCTCAGTAGGTTGTTCAATCAGTTTACTGGGCTCAATTTGTTCTTGTACCACTGCTGATTTGACAAAGTGAATGTACTTCCCTTTGTTCATTGTCAGCTTTGGTTGAGTATCATTTGAAAACGTTTCTCCTTGATTACTGAACCCTAAACCAGTTTTATCAGAAACTGATTTTTGTGAATTTTGCATCTCATTCAGTGCAGTAGACGACTTATTCCAAGATTGAATGAGTTCAGTCTGTTTTGAATTTTCAAGGATCAATTTCTGGGTCAGTGACTGATCTTTCTTTCTCTCTACTTTTAACTCAGCAATTTCCCTTTTTAGACTCAACCCATCAACTGATTCATCAGTTTTGGTTTTATTGTCCATGGGATCATTTTGCTTTGACTTTATTTTCTCAAATGATGATGCAAGTTTCTGGTACTCATTTACCATTTCATGCAATGTTAAAATGAGTTCTTCTCGTGTAAAATCAGTTGAACTAAAATCAAATACCTGTTGACTTGTAGATTCTGCTTCTGTATCATTGGCCATTAGACATTTGACTTCCTCTTCATCACTTGAGCTATATGAGCTTTCTGGTTCTGATTCGTCACTATCAGTTTCTGCCCATTTGGATTTGTTCTCTTCAGCTAATAGAACCTCATGTTTCTTTTTGTAGGTTTTCTTATCATCTCTGGATCTTCTCTTATGCTCATATGATTTCTTTCTTCTGTCAGTTGATCCTTGACTGTCATTTTTAGGTTTAGGACAGTTAGCAATATAATGACCTGTTTTGCCACAATTGTAGCAAGCATTTATTTCTTCTTTGGAATTGTTTATCTGGTATTGCTTCTGAAAGTTTCCTTGGTTTTTTCTCATGAACCTCCCAAACTTTTTGATGAATAATGACATAGCATCATTGCTTAACTGATCGGCAGATTTCTCGACTGAACTGGTTGATTCAGTTCTTACAGCTGCTAGAGCAGTTGTAGCTGTAGGAGTAAATGGTTCTCCTTCTCTGCTCTGCAATTCAAATTCATAAGCCTTTAAATCAGCAAATAGTTCATGAAGTTCGATCTGGTTCAAGTCTTTAGATTCTCTCATAGCCATAGTTTTGACATCTCATTCCTTTGGAAGACCTCTCATCACTTTTAGTGCAACAACCTCTTTGTTAGTATACACCTTTTCGAGTACATTTAATTCATTTACAATACTGCTCACCCTTTCATCATACTCATTCATTGATTCTCCAACCTTCATTTTGATATTGTCAAATTTCTGAACAGCAACAGAGAGTTTATTTTCTTTTGTTTGGTCATTTCCTTCATATAACTGAATCAACTTTTCCCAAATTTCTTTTGCTGTTTTGCACATCTTTATTTTGTTGAATGTTGCTTTGTCCAGTGTTTTGTATAGAGTATCTTTGGCCACATTGTCAAGATTGGCTTTTCTTTTGTCCTCAGTTGTCCACTCTTCTCTGGGCTTTTGAATTCTCTGTGGTGCCCCTTCAGTTATGGCAATTGCTGTATTTGATTTTAGAATCTTCATGGGTCTGTCTGTTATAACATATCACATGTCATCATCTTGTGCAGCTAAGTGAGCCTGCATTCTGATTTTCCAGTCATCGAAATCTTCTCTTGAGAGCATAGGAATTTTATTGAATGAAGTCATGCTAGCAGATTTATAGATCAGAAATATTCAAGAACAAGATTCAACCGCTCTGATACCACTTGATAGGATCGATTGACGTGTCAAGAGTGTTTAGAAGGGGGGGTTGAATAAACACTCTCAATTAATATTGGTCTTATCGAATTTTTGAGTTCAGTTTGGTGGAAAACTGATTCTCGAAATACTGTTGGTCAATATCAATCAGTTAAACTGAGGTAGTTGCGGAAGGTAACTGACTGACAGATAGAATACAGAACTGAAATAAAATACACAAGGATTGTTTCTGGATGTTCGGAGAATTCAATTACTCCTACGTCACCCCTTCTATCACAGGGATAGGATTTCCACTAAAAGACTTTGATCCAATACAACACTTGTACAGACCCACTTCAGTTAGGACTTACCCACTGCCTAAATATAAACTCTTAGTATTACAAAATGATCTCTGTGCGTAACTGATCTTAGCACTATTGAATTAACAAATATTACAGAGTCCTAGTTTGCTCAACTTGTAGCCTTGATTGCTACGAATAAATCAAGTAAAAGTGAGCTGAGATTTTGACAGAGTAATAGCAAGTTTTGAATGATGTATCGTTGCTTCTTCTTTTTCTTGTGCCATATTTATACTCTTCTTTTCCAACGGTAATCTTGAGATAAATTTGAATCTTTGTATCCGTTGGTTTCCACTTGATTATTCCTTCGATATTGTTTGCTTCATTTATTGTAATTCGGCGTCTTCATTGCTTTGTCCGGAATACGTTGTTTTAAGTAGTCTTGGTTGTTGTGCGGTGCTCTTGTAATCTGTTATGTCTTCTTTGTTCTTTCCCGAGACATCTTCAGTTGAGAGACTTTGAGGCATTCGGCTGAATGTTTTAACTGATCAGTTCCAACTGATCAGTTTACTCTGTATCATTGTATCAGCTGATTTCAGTTGATAAGTTCAGTTGCCGAATTTTCTTGCGCGTATCAGTTGATTCATATTTTGTTAATCGATTGATTCATGTTTTGTCAAACTCCAGAATCTAGTTTCCAACAGGATATAAGAATAAACATCCACTCAATGTCGGGTGCGATCATACCAGCACTAATGCACCGGATCCCATCAGAACTCCGAAGTTAAGCATGCTTGGGCGAGAGCAGTACTAGGATGGGTGACCCCCTGAGAAATCCTTGTGTTGCACCCCTTTTCGTGTTTTTCTATTTTTGATTACTTGTTGACAGACGATTTTCGGCTGAAATCATCTGAATCTCGATCGGGACCAGATAAGACATGTGAAATGAAAGTAGCTCGGGCACTGCCGGATTTGGACAAAATTGTAGGCTAATTTGATTGTAAACAGGCAAACGGACGAGACTCATTGCTACGCAATGAGATGACAAGATTTTAGCCGAATTCCTTCTCTAAGACCCTCTAATTTGCGATTTACCGCTTCTGTTAAGTTTTCGTTTCCTCGAGAAATCCGCTTAGGAAGTTCGAAATTCGATTCCGGTTCCATTTTATCGTATCCCAGGCATAATAATAGCTTTGCATTCGATATTTCCTTATTTTATTTTTTTTTTCTATTTTCTGGGAACATTTATTGATTTTTGTTGTCGTGAGCCGGTTCTGTGCGGAAGAGTATGACGAAGATTACTCCAGAGACGGTTAACTCATTAAAAACAATTATTTCGACTTTTTATCCATAATTTACGTAAACGGTCGCGACACGAGGTCTTCCCAGGGTGGTCACCCATCCTAGCTCTTCCATCGCGCGAGAAGGCTTAACTTCATGGTTATGATTGGGCGAGAGCAGTGCCGCGTGTTGTCCATCGCCGTCCGCTCCACACGTACTCGAGGGATATAAGAATAAATATCCCACTCAATGTCGGGTGCGATCATACCAGCACTAATGCACCGGATCCCATTAGAACTCCGATGTTAAACGTGCTTGGGCGAGAGCAGTACTAGGATGTGTGACCCCCTGGGAAGTTCTAGTGTTGCACCCATTTTCGTGTTTTTCTATTTTTGATTTCTTATTGACAGACGATTTTCGGCTCAAATCATCTGAATCTGGATCGTGACCAGATAAGGCATGAGAAATCAACGTAGCTCGGGCACTGCCGGATTTGGACAAAATTGTAGGCTAATTTGAATGTAAACGGGCAAACGACCGAGACTCTTTACTACGCAATGAGCTGACGAGATTTTAGCCGAATTCCTTCTCTAAGACCCTCTAATTTGCGATTTACCGCTTCTCTTAAGCTTCTGTTTCCTCGAGAAATCCGCTTAGGAAGTTCTAAATTCGATCCCAGTTCCATTTTATCGTATCCCAGGCATATTAATAGCTTTACATTCGCTATTCCTTCTTCTTATTTTTTTTCTATTTTCTGGGAACATTTATCGATTTTTGTTGTCGTGAGCCGGTTCTGTGCGGAAGAGTATGACGCAGATTACTCCGGAGACGGTTAACTCATTGAAAAAAATTATTTCGACTGTTTTATCCATAATTTATGTAAACGGTCGCGACACGAGGTCTTCCCGGGGAGGTCACCCATCCTAGCACTGCCATTGCGCCAGAACGCTTAACTTCATGGTTATGATTGGGCGAGAGCAGTGCCGCGTGTTGTCCATCGCCGCCCACTCTACACGTACTTAAGGGATATAAGAATAAACATCCCACTCAATGTCGGGTGCGATCATACCAGCACTAATGCACCGGATCCCATCATACCCTTTTCGTGTTTTTCTATTTTTGATTACTTGTTGACAGACGATTTTCGGCTCAAATCATCTGAATCTCGATAGGGACCAGATAAGACATGTGAAATGAAATTAGCTCGGGCACTGCCGGATTTTGACAAAATTGTAGGCTAATTTGATTGTAAACGGGCAAACGGACGAGACTTATTACTACGCAATGAGCTGACGAGATTTTAGCCTAATTTCTTCTCTAAGACCCTCTAATTTGCGATTTACCACTTCTGTTAAGCTTTCGTTTCCTCGAGAAATCCGCTTAGGAAGTTCGAAATTCGATTCCGGTTCCATTTTATCGTATCCCAGGCATAATAATAGCTTTACATTCGTTATTTCCTTCTTCTTATTTTTTTTCTATTTTCTGTGAACATTTATCGATTTTGTTGTCGTGAGCCGGTTCTGTGCGGAATGGTATGACGCAGATTACTCCGGAGACGGTTAACTCATTAAGAACAATTATTTCGACTGTTTTATCCATAATTTACGTAAACGATCGCGACACGAGGTCTTCCCAGGGAGGTCACCCATCCTAGCTCTACCATCGCGCCAGAACGCTTAACTTCATGGTTATGATTGGGCGAGAGCAGTGCCGCGTGTTGTCCATCGCCGCCCGCTCCACACGTACTCGAGGGATATAAGAATAAACATCCGAGTCAATGTCGGGTGCGATCATACCAGCACTAATGCACCGAATCCCATCAGAACTCCGAAGTTAAGCGTGCTTGGGCGAGAGCAGTACTAAGATGGATGACCTCCTGGGAAGTTCTCGTGTTGCACCCCTTTTCGTGTTTTTCTATTTTTGATTACTTGTTGACAGACGATTTTCGGCTCAAATCATCTGAATCTCGATCGTGACCAGATAAGACATGTGAAATGAAAGTAGTTCGGGCACTGCCGGATTTGGACAAAATTGTAGGCTAATTTGATTGTAAACGGGCAAACGGACGAGGCTCATATCACGCAATGAGCTGACGAGATTTTAGCCGAATTCCTTCTCTAAGACCCTCTAATTTGCGATTTACAGCTTCTGTTAAGCTTTCGTTTCCTCGAGAAATCCGCTTAGGAAGTTCGAAATTCGATTCCGGTTCCATTTTATCGTATCCCAGGCATAATAATAGCTTTACATTCGTTATATCCTTCTTCTTATTTTTTTTATATTTTCTGGGAACATTTATCGATTTTTGTTGTCGTGAGCCGGTTCTGTGCGGAAGGGTATGACGCAGATTACTCCGGAGACGGTTAACTCATTAAAAACAATTATTTCGACTGTTTTATCCATAATTTACGTAAACGGTCGCGACACGAGGACTTTCCAGGGAGGTCACCCATCCTAGCTCTGCCATCGCGCCAGAACGCTTAACTTCATGGTTATGATTGGGCGAGGGCAGTGCCGCGTGTTGTCCATCGCCGCCCGCTCCACACGTACTCGAGGGATATAAGAATAAACATCCTACCCAATGTCGGGTGCGATCATACCAGCACTAATGCACCGGATCCCATCAGAACTCCGATGTCAAGCGTGCTTGGGCGAGAGCAGTACTAGGATGGGTGACCCCCTTTGAAGTCCTCGTGTTGCACCCCTTTTCGTGTTTTTCTATTTTTGATTACTTTTTGACAGACGATTTTCGGCTTAAATCATCTGAATCTCGATCCGGACCAGATAAGACATGTGAAATGAAAGTATCTCGGGCACTGCCGGATTTCGACAAAATTGTAGGCTAATTTGATTGTAAACGGGCAAACGGACGAGACTCATTACTACGCAATGAGCTGACGAGATTTTAGCCGAATTCCTTTTCTTAGACCCTCTAATTTGCGATTTATTGCTTCTGTTAAGCTTTCGTTTCCTCGAGAAATCTGCTTAGGAAGTTCGAAATTCGATTCCGGTTCCATTTTATCGTATCCCAGGCATAATAATAGCTTTACATTCGTTATTTTCTTCTTATTTTTTTTTCTATTTTCTGTGAACATTTATCGATTTTTGTTGTCGTGAGCCAGTTCTGTGCGGAAGGGTATGACGCAGATTACTCCGTACACGGTTAACTCATTAAAAACAATATTTCGACTGTTTTATCCATAATTTATGTAAACGGTCGCGATACGAGGTCTTCCCAGGGAGGTCACCCATCCTAGCTCTGCCATCGCGCCATAACGCTTAACTTCATGGTTATGATTGGGCAAGAGCAGTGCCGCGTGTTGTCCATCGCCGCCCGCTCCACACGTACTCGAGGGATATAAGAAGTATGATCCCACCCAATGTCAGGTGCGATCATACCAGCACTAATGCACCGGATCCCATCAGAACTCCGAAGTTAAGCGTGCTTGGGCGAGAGCAGTACTAGGATGCGTGACCCCCTGGGATGTCCTCGTGTTGCACCCTTTTTCGTGTTTTTCTATTTTTGATTACTTATTGACAGACGATTTTCGGCTCAAATCATCTGAATCTCGATCGGGACCAGATAAGACATGTGAAATGAAAGTAGCTCGGGCACTGCCGGATTTGGACAAAATTGTAGGCTAATTTGATTGTTAACGGACGAGACTCATTACTACGCAATGAGCTGACGAGATTTTAGCCGAATTTATTCTCTAAGACCCTCTAATATGCGATTTACCGCTGTTAAGCTTTCGTTTCCTCGAGAAATCCGCTTAGGAAGTTCGAAATTCGATTCCGGTTCCATTTTATCGTATCCAAGGCATTATAATAGCTTTACATTCGTTATTTCCTTTTTCTTATTTTTTTTCTATTTTCTGGGAACGTTTATCGATTTTTGTTGTCGTGAGCCAGTTCTGTGCGGAAGGGTATAACGCAGATTACTCCGGAGACGGTTAACTCATTAAAAACAATTATTTCGACTGTTTTATACATAATTTATGTATTATTTCGACTGTTTTATCCATAATTTACGTAAACGGTCGCGACACGAGGTCTTCCCAAGGAGGTCACCCATCCTAGCTCTGCCATCATGCCAGAACGCTTAACTTCATGGTTATGATTGGGCTAGAGCAGTGCCGCGTGTTGTCCATCGCCGCCCGCTCCACACGTACTCGAGGGATATAAGAATAAATATCCCACCCAATGTCGGGTGCGATCATACCAGCACTAATGCACCGGATCCCATCAGAGCTCCGAAATTAAGCGTACTTGGGCGAGAGCAGTATTAGGATGGGTGACCCCCTGGGAAGTCCTCGTGTTGCACCCCTTTTCGTGTTTTTCTATTTTTGATTACTTGTTGACAGACGATTTTCGACTCAAATCATCTGAATCTCGATCGGGACCAGATAAGACATGTGAAATGAAAGTAGCTCGGGCACTGCCGGATTTGGACAAAATTGTAGGCTAATTTGATTGTAAACGGGAAAACGGACGAGACTCATTACTACGCAATGAGCTGACGAGATTTTAGCCGAATTCCTTCTCTAAGACCCTCTAATTTGCGATTTACCGCTTCTGTTAAGTTTTCGTTTCCTCGAGAAATCCGCTTAGGAAAGTCGAAATTCGATTCCGATTCCATTTTATCGTATCTCAGGAATAATAATAGCTTTGCATTCGTTATTTCCTTCTTCTTTTTTTTTTTCTCTATTTTCTGGCAACATTTATCGATTTTTGTTGTCGTGAACCGGTTCTTTGCGGAAGGGTATGACGCAGATTACTCCGGTGACGGTTAACTCATTAAAAACAATTATTTCGACTGTTTTATCCATAATTTACGTAAACGGTCGCGACACGAGGTCTTCCCAGGGAGGTCACCCATCCTAGGTCTTCCATCGCGCCAGAACGCTTAACTCCATGGTTATGATTGGGCGAGAGCAGTGCCGCGTGTTGTCCATCGCCGCCCGCTCCACACGTACTCGAGGGATATAAGAAGTATCATCCCACCCAATGTCGGGTGCGATCATACCAGCACCAATGCACCGGATCCCATCAGAACTCCGAAGTTAAGCGTGCTTGATCGAGAGCAGTACTAAGATGGGTGACCCCCTGCGAAGTCCTCGTGTTGCACCCCTTTCCGTGTTTTTCTATTTTTGATTACTTGTTGACAGACGATTTTCGGCTCAAATCATCTGAATCTCGATCGTGACCAGATAAGACATGTGAAATGAAAGTAACTCGGACACTGCCGGATTTGGACAAAATTGTAGGCTAATTTGATTGTAAACGGGCAAACGACCGAGACTCTTTACTACGCAATGAGCTGACGAGATTTTAGCCGAATTCCTTCTCTAAGACCCTCTAATTAGCGATTTACCGCTTCTGTTAAGTTTTCGTTTCCTCGAGAAATCCGCTTAGGAAGTCGAAATTCGATTCCGGTTCCATTTTTATCGTATCCCAGGCATAATAATAGCTTTACATTCGTTATTTCCTTCTCTTATTTTTTTTTCTATTTCTCTGGGAACATTTATCGATTTTTGTTGTCGTGAACCGGTTCTTTGCGGAAGGGTATGACGCAGATTACTCCCGGTGACGGTTAACTCATTAAAACAATTATTTTAACTGTTTTATCCATAATTTACGTAAACGGTCGCGACACGAGGTCTTCCCAGGGAGGTCACCCATCCTAGGTCTGCCATCACGCCATAACGCTTAACTTCATGGTTATGATTGGGCGAGAGCAGTTCCGCGTGTTGTCCATCGCCGCCCGCTCCACACGTACTCGAGGGATATAAGAATAACATCCCACCTCAAGGTGGTGCGATCATACCAGCACTAATGCATCGGATCCCATCAGAACTCCGAAGTTAAGCGTGCTTGGGCAGTAGGAGAGCAGTACTAGGATGGGTGACCCCCTGGAAATCCTCGTGTTGCACCCCTTTCGTGTTTTTTCTATTTTGATTACTTGTTGACAGACGATTTTTCGGCCTAAATCATCTGAATCTCGATCGGGACCAGATAAGACATGTGAAATGAAAGTAGCTCGGGCACTGCCGGATTGGACAAAATTGTAGGACTAATTTGATTGTAAACGGGCAACGGACGAGACTCATTACTACGCAATGAGCTGACGAGATTTTCAGCCGGAATTCCTTTCTCTAAGACCCTCTAATTTGCGATTTACCGCTTCTGTTAAGTTTTCGTTTCCTCGACAAATCCGCATAGGAAGTTCGAAATTCGATTCCGGTTCCATTTATCGTATTCAGGAATAATAATAGCTTTACATTCGTTATTTCCTTCTTTATTTTTTTTTCCTATTTTCTGTGAAACATTTATCGATTTTTGTTGTCGTGAACCGGTTCTGTTGCGGAAGGGTATGACGCAGATTACTCCGGAGACGGTTAACTCATTAAAAACAATTATTTCGACTGTTTTATCCATAATTTACGTAAACGGTCGCGACACGAGGTCTTCCCAGGGAGGTTACCCATCCTAGCTCTGCCATCGCGCCAGAACACTTAACTTCATGGTTATGATTGGGCGAGAGCAGTGCCGCGTGTTGTCCATCGCCGCCCGCTCCACACGTACTCGAGGGATATAAGAATAAACATCCCACTCAAAGTTGGTGCGATCATACCAGCACTAATGCATCGGATCCCATCAGAACTCCGAAGTTAAGCGTGCTTGGGCGAGAGCAGTACTAGATGGGTGACCCCCTGGAAGTCCTCGTGTTGCACCCCTTTTCGTGTTTTTCTATTTTTGATTACTTTTTGACAGACGATTTTCGGCTTAAATCATCTGAATCTCGATCGGGACCAGATAAGACATGTGAAATGAAAGTAGCTCGGGCACTGCCGGATTTGGACAAAATTGTAGGCTAATTTGATTGTAAACGGGCAAACGGACGAGACTCATTACTACGCAATGAGCTGACGAGATTTCAGCCGAATTCCTTTTCTAAGACCCTCTAATTTGCGATTTACCGCTTCTGTTAAGCTTTCGTTTCCTCGACAAATCCGCATAGGAAGTTCGAAACTCGATTCCGGTTCCATTTTATCGTATTCAGACATAATAATAGCTTTACATTCGTTATTTCGTTCTTCTTATTTTTTTTTCTATTTTCTGTGAACATTTATCGATTTTTGTTGTCGTGAGCCGGTTCTGTGCGGAAGGGTATGACGCAGATTACTCCGGAGACGGTTAACTCATTAAAAATAATATTTCGACTGTTTTATCCATAATTTACGTAAACGGTCGCGACACGAGGTCTTCCCAGGGAGGTCACCCATCCTAGCTCTTCCATTGCGCCAGAACACTTAACTTCATGGTTATGATTGGGCGAGAGCAGTGCCGCGTGTTGTCCATCGCCGCCCGCTCACACGTTCTCGAGGGATCTAAGAATAAACATCCCACTCAAAGTTGGTGCGATCATACTAGCACTAATGCACGGATCCCATCAGAACCTCCGAAGTTAAGCGTGCTTGGGCGAGAGCAGTACTAGGATGGGTGACCCCTGGGAAGTCCTCGTGTTGCACCCTTTTCGTGTTTTTCTTTTTGATTACTTGTTGACAGACGATTTTCGGCTCAAATCATCTGAATCTCGATCGGGACCAGATAAGACATGTGAAATGAAAGTAGCTCGGGCACTGCCGGATTTGGACAAAATTGTAGGCTAATTTGATTGTAAACGGGCAAACGGACGAGACTCATTACTACGCAATGAGCTGACGAGATTTTAGCCGAATTCCTTCTCTAAGACCCTCTAATTTGCGATTTACCGCTTCTGTTAAGCTTTCGTTTCCTCGAGAAATCCGCTTAGGAAGTTCGAAATTCGATTCCGGTTCCATTTTATCGTATCCCAGGCATAATAATAGCTTTACATTCGTTATTTCCTTCTTCTTATTTTTCTATTTTCTGGGAACATTTATCGATTTTTGTTGTCGTGAGCCGGTTCTGTGCGGAAGGGTATGACGCAGATTACTCCGGAGACGGTTAACTCATTAAAAACAATTATTTCGACTGTTTTATCCATAATTTACGTAAACGGTCGCGACACGAGGTCTTCCCAGGGAGGTCACCCATCCTACCTCTGCCATCGCGCCAGAACGCTTAACCATGGTTATGATTGGGCGAGAGCAGTGCCGCGTGTTGTCCATCGCCGCCCGCTCCACACGTACTCGAGGGATATAAGAATAAACATCCCACTCAATGTCGGGTGCGATCATACCAGCACTAATGCACCGGATCCCATCAGAACTCCGAAGTTAAGCGTGCTTGGGCGAGAGCAGTACTAGGATGGGTGACCCCTGGGAAGTCCTCGTGTTGCACCCTTTTCGTTTTTCTATTTTTGATTACTTGTTGACAGACGATTTTCGGCTCAAATCATCTGAATCTCGATCGGGACCAGATAAGACATGTGAAATGAAAGTAGCTCGGGCACTGCCGGATTTGGACAAAATTGTAGGCTAATTTGATTGTAAACGGGCAAACGGACGAGACTCATTACTACGCAATGAGCTGACGAGATTTTAGCCGAATTCCTTCTCTAAGACCTCTAATTTGCGATTTACCGCTTCTGTTAAGCTTTGTTTCCTCGAGAAATCCGCTTAGAAGTTGAAATTCGATTCCGGTTCCATTTTATCGTATCCAGGCATAATAATAGCTTTACATTCGTATTTCCTTCTTCTTATTTTTTCTATTTTCTGGGAACATTTATCGATTGTTGTCGTGAGTTCTGTGCGGAAGGGTTAGACCAGATACGGTAAAGTAAAAACAATATTTCGACTGTTTATCCATAATTTACGTAAACGGTCGCGACACGAGGTCTTCCCAGGGAGGTCACCATCCTAGCTCTGCCATCGCGCCAGAACGCTTAACTTCATGGTTATGATTGGGCGAAGCCGTGTTGCGGGCAGTACTCGAGGGGATATGAATAAACATCCCACAATGCGATCATACCAGCACTAATGCCGGATCCCATCAGAACTCCGAAGTTAAGCGTGCTTGGGCGAGAGCAGTACTAGGATGGGTGACCCTGGGAAGTCCTCGTGCACCCTTTTCGTGTTTTTCTATTTTTGATTACTTGTTGACAGAGATTTTCGGCTCAAATCATCTGAATCTCGATCGGGACCAGATAAGACATGTGAAATGAAAGTAGCTCGGGCACTGCCGGATTTGGACAAAATGTAGGCTAATTTGATTGTAAACGGGCAAACGGACGAGACTCATTACTACGCAATGAGCTGACGAGATTTTAGCCGAATTTTCTCTAAGACCCTCTAATTTGCGATTTACCGCTTCTGTTAAGCTTCGTTTCCTCGAGAAATCCGCTTAGGAAGTTCGAAATTCGATTCCGGTTCCATTTTATCGTATCCCAGGCATAATAATAGCTTTACATTCGTTATTTCCTTCTTCTTATTTTTTTTATTTTCTGGGAACATTTATCGTTTTGTTGTCGTGAGCCGGTTCTGTGCGGAAGGGTATGACGCAGATTACTCCGGAGACGGTTTCAACTCATTATAAAACCATTTTTCGACTTGTTTTCATCCTAACTTTACGTAAACGGTCGCGGACACGAGGTTTCCCAGGGAGGTCACCCATCCTACCTCTGCCATCGCGCCAGAACGCTTAACTTCATGGTTATGATTGGGCGAGAGCAGTGCCGGTGTTGTCCATCGCCGCCCGCTCCACACGTACTCGAGGGATAAGAATAAACATCCCACTCAATGTCGGGTGCGATCATACCAGCACTAATGCACCGGATCCCATCAGAACTCCGAAGTTAAGCGTGCTTGGGCGAGAGTACTAGGATGGGTGACCCTGGGAAGTCCTCGTGTTGCACCCTTTTCGTGTTTTTCTATTTTGATTACTTGTTGACAGACGATTTTCGGCTCAATCATATGAATCCGATCGGACCAGATAAGACATGTGAATGAAGTAGCTAGGGGCACTGCCGATTTGGACAAATTGTAGGCTA
>NC_134559.1:28712967-28885745 GCF_025594145.1 Primulina tabacum | reverse complement strand
AGCGTTCTGGCGTGATGGCAGCTAGGATGGGACCTTCCTGAGAAGACCTCGTGTCGCGATCGTTTACTAAATTATGGCTAAAACTGTAGAAATAATTGTTTTTAATTAGTTATCCGCCTTGGGATAATCTGCGTCATACCCTTCCGCACAGAACCGGCTCACGACAACAAAAATCGATAAATGTTCCCAGAAAATAGAAAAAAAAATAAGAGAAGAAAATACCGAATTAAAGCTATTATATTCCTGGGATACGATAAATGGAACTGATCGAATTTCGAACTTCCTAAACATATTTTCTCGAGAACGGAAGCTTAACAGAAGCGGAAAATCGCAATTAAGGGTCTTAGATAAAATTCGGCTAAAATCTCACCAGATCATTATGTACCCAGAAATTAGAAAAAAATAAAGAAGGAAATAGCGAATGTAAAGCTATTATTATGCCTTGGATACGATAAAATGGAACGGAATCGATTTCGGACTTCCTAATGGATTTCTCGAGGAAACAGAAGCTTAACAGAACGGAAAATCGCAAATTAGAGGGTCTTAAAGAAGGAATTTTAGCATAAAATCATCTCACCACCTCATTGCAGTGTAATAGGTCTCGTTCGTTTGCCCGTTACAATCAAATTAGCCTACAATTTTGTCCAACCGGCAGTGCCCGAGCTACGTTGATTTCAGTCGAAATAATTGTTTTTAGGAGTTAACCGTCTTTGGGGTATTCTGCGTCATACCCTTCAGCACAGAACCGGCTCACGACAACAAAAATCGATAATTTTTCCCAGAAAATAGAAAAAAATAAAAAGAAGGAAATAACAAATGTAAAGCTATTATTATGCCTGAGATACGATAAAATGGAACCGGAATCGAATTTCGAACTTTTTAAATGGATTTCTCGAGGAAACGAAAGCTAACAGAAGCGGTAAATCGCAAATTAGAGGGTCTTAGAGAAGGAATTCGGCTAAAATCTCGTCAGCTCATTACGTAGTAATGAGTCTCGTCCGTTTGCCCGTTTACAATCAATTAGCCTACAATTTTGTCCAAATCCGGCAGTGCCCCGAGCTATTTTCATTTCACATGTCTTATCTGGTCTTGATCGAAATTCAGATGATTTGAGCCGAAAATCGTCTGTCAACAAGTAATCAAAAAATAGAAAAACACGAAAAGGGGTTGCAACACGAGGACTTCCCAGGGAGTCATCTATCCTAGTACTGCTCTCCGCCCAAGCACGTTTAACTTCTGAGTTCTGATTGGGATCCGGTGCATTAGTGCTGGTATGATCGCACACCGACATTGAGTGGGATGTTTATTCTTATATCCCTCGAGTACGTGTGGAGCGGGCGGCGATGGAAAACACGTGGCACTGCTCTCGCCCAATCATAACCATGAAGTTAAGCGTTCTCGCGCGATGGCAGAGCTAGGATGGGTGACCACCCTAGGAAGACCTCGTGTCGCGACCGTTTACGTAAATTATGGATAAAAAAGTCGAAATAATTGTTTTTAATGAGTTAACCGTCTCCGGAGTAATCTGCGTCATACCCTTCCGCACAGAACCTGCTCACGACAACAAAAATCGATAAATGTTCCCAGAAAATAGAAAAAAAAAATCCGAAGAAGGAAATAACGAATGTAAAGCTATTATTATGCCTGGGATACGATAAAATGGAACCGGAATCGAATTTCGAACTTCCTAAGCGGATTTCTCGAGGAAACGAAAGCTTAACAGAAGCGTTAAATCGCAAATTAGAGGGTCTTAGAGAAGGAATTCGGCTAAAATCTCGTCAGCTCATTGCGTAGTAATGAGTCTCCTCCGTTTGCCCGTTTACAATCAAATTAGACTACAATTTTGTCCAAATCCGGCAGTGCCCGAGCTACTTTCATTTCACATGTCTTATCTGGTTCCGATCGAGATTCATATGATTTGAGCCGAAAATCTTCTGTCAACAAGTAATCAAAAATAGAAAACACGGAAAAAGGGTGCAACACGAGGACTTCCCAGGGGGTGGGGTCACCCATCCTAGTACTGCTCTCGCCCAAGCACGCTTAACTTCGGAGTTCTGAAGGGATCCGGTGCATTAGTGCTCGTATGATCGCACCCGACATTGAGTGGGATGTTTATTCTTATATCTCTCGAGTACGTGTGGAGCGGACGGCGATGGACAACAGGCGGCACTGCTCTCGCCCAATCATAACCAATCATAAAACAGTCGAAATAATTGTTTTTAATGAGTTAACCGTCTCCGGAGTAATCTGCGTCATACCCTTCTGCACAGAACCGGCTCATGACAACAAAAATCGATAAATGTTCCCAGAAAATAGAAAAAAAAATAAGAAGAAGAAAATAACGAATGTAAAGCTATTATTATGCCCGGGATACGATAAAATGGAACCGGAATCGAATTTCGAACTTCCTAAGCGGATTTCTCGAGGAAACGAAAGCTTAACAGAAGCGGTAAATCGCATATTAGAGGGTCTTAGAGAAAGAATTCGGCTAAAATCTCGTCAGCTCTTTGCGTAGCAATGAGTCTCGTCCGTTTGCCCGTTTACAATAAAATTAGCCTAAAATTTTGTCCAAATCCGGCACTGCCCGAGCTACTTTCATTTCACATGTCTTATCCGGTGCTGATCGAGATTCAGATGATTTGAGCCGAAAATCGTCTGTCAACAAGTAATCAAAAATAGAAAAACACGAAAAGGGGTGCAACACGAGGACTTCCCAGGGGGTCACCCATCCAAGTATTGCTCTCGCCCAAGCACGCTTAACTTCGGAGTTCTGTTGGGATCAAGTGCATTAGTGCTGGTATACGATAAAATGGAACCGGAATCGAATTTCGAACTTCCTAAGCGGGTTTCTCGAGGAAACGAAAGCTTAACAGAAGCGTTAAATCGCAAATTAGAGGGTCTTAGAGAAGGAATTCGGCTAAAACCTCGTCAGCTCATTGCGTAGTAATGAGTCTCCTCCGTTTGCCCGTTTACAATCAAATTAGACTACAATTTTGTCCAAATCCGCAGTTCCCGAGCTACTTTCATTTCACATGTCTTATCTGGTTCCGATCGAGATTCATATGATTTGAGCCGAAAATCTTCTGTCAACAATAATCAAAAATAGAAAAACACGAAAAAGGGTGCAACACAAGGACTTCCCAGGGGGTGGGGTCACCCATCCTAGTACTGCTCTCAGCCCAAGCACGCTTAACTTCGGAGTTCTGAAGGGATCCGGTGCATTAGTGCTCGTATGATCGCACCCGACATTGAGTGGGATGTTTATTCTTATATCTCTCGAGTACGTGTGGAGCGGACGGCGATGGACAACAGGCGGCACTGCTCTCGCCCAATCATAACCATGAAGTTAAGCGTTCTAGAGCGATGGCAGAGCTAGGATGGGTGACCTTCCTGGGAAGACCTCGTGTCGCGACCGTTTACGTAAATTATGGATAAAACAATCAAAAGAATTGTTTTTAATGAGTTAACCGTCTCCGGAGTAACCTGCGTCATACCCTTCCGCACAGAACCGGCTCACGACAACAAAAATCGATAAATGTTCCCAGAAAATAGAAAAAGAAATAAGAAGAAGGAAATAACGAATGTAAAGCTATTATTATGCCTGTGATACGATAAAATTGAACCGGAATCGAATTTCGAACTTCCTAAGCGGATTTCTCGAGGAAACGAAAGCTTAACAGATGCGGTAAATCGTAAATTAGAGGGTATTAGAGAAGAAATTCGGCTAAAATCTCGTCAGCTCATTGCGTAGTAATGAGTCTCGTCGTTTGCCCGTTTACAATAAAATTAGACTACAATTTTGTCCAAATCCGGCAGTGCCCGAGCTACTTTCATTTCACATGTTTATCTGGTCTTGATCGAGATTCAGTAGATTTGAGCCGAAAATCGTCTGTCAACAAATAATCAAAAATAGAAAAACACGAAAAGGGGTGCAACACGAGGACTTCCCAGGGGGTCACCCATCCTAGTACTGCTCTCGCCCAAGCACGCTTAACTTCGGAGTTCTGAAGGGATCCGGTGCATTAGTGCTGCTATGATCGCCCGAGACATTGAGTGGGATGTTTATTCTTATATCCCTCGAGTACGTGTGGAGCGTGCGGCGATGGACAACACGCGGCACTGCTCTCGCCCAATCATAACCATGAAGTTAAGCGTTCTGGCGCGATGGCAGAGCTAGGATGGGTGACCTCCCTGGGAAGACCTCGTGTCGCGACCGTTTACGTAAATTATGGATAAAACAGTCGAAATAATTGTTTTTAATGAGTTAACCGTCTCCGGAGTAATCTGCGTCATACCCTTCCGCACAGAACCGGCTCACGCCAACAAAAATCGATAAATGTTCCCAGAAAATAGAAAAAAAATAAGAAGAAGAAAATAACGAATGTAAAGCTGTTATTCTGCCTGGGATACGATAAAATGGAACCGGAATCGAATTTCAAACTTCCTAAGCGGATTTCTCGAGGAAACGAAAGCTTAACAGAAGCGGTAAATCGCAAGTTAGAGGGTCTTAGAGAAGGAATTCGGCTAAAATCTCGTCAGCTCATTGCGTAGCAATGAGTCTCGTCTGTTTGCCCGTTTACAATCAAATTAGCCTACAATTTTGTCCAAATCCGGCAGTGCCCGAGCTACTTTCATTTCACATGTTTTATATGGTCCCGATCGAGATTCAGATGATTTGAGCCGAAAATCGTCTGTCAACAAGTAATCAAAAATAGAAAAACACGAAAAGGGGTGCAACACGAGGACTTCCCAGGAGGTCACCCATCCTAAAACTGCTCTCGCCCAAGCACGCTTAACTTCGAGTTCTGATGGGATCCGGTGCATTAGTGCTGGTATGATCGCTCCCTCGAGTACGTGTGGAGCGGGCGGCGATGGACAACACGCGGCACTGCTCTCGCCCAATTTTAACCATGAAGTTAAGCGTTCTGGCGCGATGGTAGAGCTAGGATGGGTGACCTCCCTGGAAAGACCTCGTGTCGCGACCGTTTACGTAAATTATGGTTAAAACAGTCGAAATAATTGTTTTTAATGAATTAACCGTCTCCGGAGTAATCTGCGTCATACCCTTCCGCACAGAACCGGCTCACGACAACAAAAATCGATAAATTTTTCCAAAAAATAGAAAAAAATAAGAAGAAGGAAATAACGAATGTAAAGCTATTATTATGCCTGGGATACGATAAAATGGAACGGGAATCGAATTTCGAACTTCCTAAGCGGATTTCTCGAGGAAACAAAAGCTTAACAGAAGCGGTAAATCGCAAATTAGAGGGTCTTAGAGAAGAAATTCGGCTAAAATCTCGTCAGCTCATTGCGTAGTAATGAGTCTCGTCCGTTTGCCCGTTTACAATCAAATTAGCCTACAATTTTGTCCAAATCCGGCAGTGCTCGAGCTACTTTCATTTCACTTGTCTTGTCTGGTCCCGATCGAGATTCAGATGATTTGAGCCGAAAATCGTCTGTCAACAAGTAATAAAAAATAGAAAAACAAGAATAAGGGTGCAACACGAGGACTTCACAGGGGGTCACCCATCCTAGTACTGCTCTCGCCCAAACACGCTTAACTTCGGAGTTCTGAAGGGATCCGGCGCATTAGTGCTGGTATGATCGCACCCGACATTGAGTGGGATGTTTATTCTTATATATCTCGAGTACGTGTGGAGCGGGCGGCGATGGACAACAGGCGGCACTGCTCTCGCCCAATCATAACCATGAAGTTAAGCGTTTTGGCGCGATGGCAGAGCTAGGATGGGTGATCTCCCTGGGAAGAACTCGTGTCGCGACCGTTTACGTAAATTATGGATAAAACAGTCGAAATAATTGTTTTTAATGAGTTAACCGTCTCCGAACTAATCTGTGTCATACCCTTCCGAACATAACCGGCTCACGACAACAAAAATCGATAAATGTTTCCAGAAAATAGAAAAAAAATAAGAAGAAGGAAATAACGAATGTAAAGCTATTATTATGCCTGGGATACGATAAAATGGAACCGGAATCGAATTTCGAACTTCCTAAGCGGATTTCTCGAGGAAACGAAAGCTTAACAGAAGCGGTAAATCGCATATTAGAGGGTCTTAGAGAAAGAATTCGGCTAAAATTTCGTCAGCTCATTGCGTAGCAATGAGTCTCGTCCGTTTGCCCGTTTACAATAAAATTAGCCTAAAATTTTGTCCAAATCCGGCAGTGCCCGAGCTACTTTCATTTCACATGTCTTATTCGGTGCCGATCGAGATTCAAATGATTTGAGCCGAAAATCTTCTGTCAACACGAAAAGGAAAATAGAAAAACACGAAAAGGAAAATAGAAAAACACGAAAAGGGGTGCAACACGAGGACTTGCCAAGGGGTCACCCATCCTAGTACTGCTCTCGCCCAAGCACGCTTAACTTCGGAGTTCTGATGGGATCCGGTGCATTAGTGCTGGTATGATCGCACCAAACATTGAATGGGATGTTTATTCTTATTTCCCTCGAGTACGTGTAGAGCGGGCGGCGATGGACAACACGCGGCACTGCTCTCGCTCAATCATAACCATGAAGTTAAGCGTTCTGGAGCGATGGCAGAGCTAGGATGGGTGACCTCCCTGGGAAGACCTCGTGTGCGACCGTTTACGTAAATTATGGATAAAACAGTCGAAAGAATTGTTTTTAATGACTTAATCGTCTCCGGAGTAACCTGCCTCATACCCTTCCGCACAGAACCGGCTCACGACAACAAAAATCGATAAATGTTCCCAGAAAATAGAAAAAAAAATAAGAAGAAGGAAATAACGAATGTAAAGCTATTATTATGCCTGTGATACGATAAAATTGAATCGGAATCGAATTTCGAACTTCCTAAGCTGATTTCTCGAGGAAACAAAAGCTTAACAGATGCGGTAAATCGCAAATTATAGGGTATTAGAGAAGAAATTCGGCTAAAATCTCGTCAGCTCATTGCGTAGTAATGAGTCTCGTCCGTTTGTCCGTTTACAATAAAATTAGACTACAATTTTGTCAAAATCCGGCAGTGCCCGAGCTACTTTCATTTCACATGTTTATCTGGTCCCGATCGAGATTCAGTAGATTTGAGTCGAAAATCGTCTGTCAACAAATAATCAAAAATAGAAAAACACGAAAAGGGGTGCAACACGAGGACTTCCCAGGGGGTCACCCATCCTAGTAGTGCTCTCGCCCAAGCACGCTTAACTTTAGAGTTCTGATGGGATCCGATGCATTAGTGCTGCTATGATCGCCTCAGACATTGAGTGGGATGTTTATTCTTATATCCCTCGAGTACGTGTGGAGCGGGCGGCGATGGACAACACCCGGCACTGCTCTCGCCCAATCATAACCATGAAGTTAAGCGTTCTGGCGCGATGGCAGAGCTAGGATGGGTGACCTCCCTGGGAAGACCTCGTGTCGCGACCGTTTACGTAAATTATGGATAAAACAGTCGAAATAATTGTTTTTAATGAGTTAACCGTCTCCGGAGTAATCTGCGTCATACCCTTCCGCACAGAACCGGCTCACGACAACAAAAATCGATAAATGTTCCCAGAAAATAGAAAAAAAATAAGAAGAAGGAAATAACGAATGTAAAGCTATTATTATGCATGGGATACGATAAAATAGAACCGGAATCGAATTTCAAACTTCCTAAGCGGATTTCTCGAGGAAACGAAAGCTTAACAGAAGCGGTAAATCGCAAGTTAGAGGGTCTTAGAGAAGGAATTCGGCTAAAATCTCGTCAGCTCATTGCGTAGCAATGAGTCTCATCCGTTTACAATCAAATTAGCCTACAATTTTGTCCAAATCCGGCAGTGCCCGATCAACTTTCATTTCACTTGTCTTTTCTGGTCCCGATCGAGATTCAGATGATTTGAGTCGAAAATCGTCTGTCAACAAGTAATCAAAATAGAAAAACACAAAAAAAGGTGCAACACGAGGACTTCCCAGGGGGTCACCCATCCTAAAACTGCTCTCACCCAAGCACGCTCTTAACTTCGGAGTTCTGATGGGATCCGATGCATTAGTGGTGGAATGATCGCACGCGACATTGAGTGGGATGTTTATTCTTATATCCCTCGAGTACGTGTGGAGCGGGCGGCGATGGACAACACGCGGCACTGCTCTCGCCCAATCATAACCATGAAGTTAAGCGTTCTAGCGCGATGGCAGAGCTAGGATGGGTGACCTCCCTGGGAAGACCTCGTGTCGCGACCCGTTTACGTAAATTATGGTTAAAACAGTCGAAATAATTGTTTTTAATGAGTTAACCGTCTCCGGAGTAATCTGCGTCATACCCTTCCGCACAGAACCGGCTCACGACAACAAAAATCGATAAATGTTCCCAGAAAATAAAAAAAAAATAAGAAGAAGGAAATAACGAATGTAAAGCTATTATTATGCCTGGGATACGATAAAATGGAACCGGAATCGAATTTCGAACTTCCTAAACGGATTTCTCGAGGAAACGAAAGCTTAACAGAAGCGGTAAATCGCAAATTAGAGGGTCTTAGAGAAGGAATTCGGCTAAAATCTCGTCAGCTCATTGCGTAGTAATGAGTCTCATCCGTTTGCCCGTTTACAATCAAATTAGCCTACAATTTTGTCCAAATCCTGCAGTGCCCGAGCTACTTTCATTTCACTTGTCTTGTCAGGTCCTGATCGAGATTCAGATTATTTGACCCGAAAATCGTCTGTCAACAAGTAATCAAAAATAGAAAAACACGAATAAGGGTGCAACACGAGGACTTCCCAGAGGGTAGAGGGTCACCCATCCTAGTACTGCTCTCGCCCAAGCACGCTTAACTTCGGAGTTCTGATGGGATCCGGTGCATTACTGCTGGTATGATCGCACCCGACATTGAGTGGGATGTTTATTCTTATATCTCTCGAGTACGTGTGGAGCGGGCGCCGATGGACAACAGGCGGCACTGCTCTCGCCCAATCATAACCATGAAGTTAAGCGTTCTGGCGCGATGGCAGAGCTAGGATGGGTGATCTCCCTGGGAAGAACTCGTGTCGCGACCGTTTACGTAAATTCTGGATAAAACAGTCGAAATAATTGTTTTTAATGAGTTAACCGTCACCAAACTAATCTTCGTCATACCCTTCCGCACATAACCGGCTCACGACAACAAAAATCGATAAATGTTTCCAGAAAATAGAAAAAAAAATAAGAAGAAGGAAATAACGAATGTAAAGCTATTATTATGCCTAGGATACGATAAAATGGAACCGGAATCGAATTTCGAACTTCCTAAGCGGATTTCTCGAGGAAACGAAAGCTTAACAGAAGCGCTAAATCGTAAATTAGAGGGTCTTAGAGAAGAAATTCGGCTAAAATCTCGTCAGCTCATTGCGTAGTAATGAGTCTCGTCCGTTTGCCCGTTTACAATCAAATTAGCCTACAAATTTGTCCAAATCCGGCAGTGCTCGAGCTACTTTCATTTCACATGTTTATCTGGTCCCGATCGAGATTCAGATGATTTGAGCCAAAATCGTCTGTCAACAAGTAATCAAAAATAGAAAAACATGAAAAGGGGTGCAACACGAGGACTTCCCAGGGGGTCACCCATCCATCCTAGTACTGCTCTCGCCCAAGCATGCTTAACTTCGGAGTTTTGATGGGATCCGGTGCATTAGTGCTAGTATGATCGCACCCAACATTGAGTGGGATGTTTAATTTTATATCCCTCGAGTACGTGTGGAGCGGGCGGCGATAGACAACACGCGGCACTGCTCTCGCCCAATCATAACCATGACGTTAAGCGTTCGGGCGCGATGGCAGAGCAAGGATGGGTGACCTCCCTGGGAAGTCCTCGTGTCGCGACTATTTGCGTAAATTATGGCAAAAAAAGTAGAAATAATTGTTTTTAATGAGTTAACCGTCTCCAGAGTAATCTGCGTTATACCCTTCTGCACAGAACCGGCTCACGACAACAAAAATCGCTAAATGTTCCCAGAAAATAGAAAAAAAATAAGAAGAAGAAAATAGCGAATGTAAAGCTATTATTATGCCTAGGATACGATAAAATGGAACCAGAATCGAATTTCGAACTTGCTAAGCGGATTTCTCGAGGAAATGGAAGCTTAACAGAAACGGAAAATCGTAAATTAGAGGGTCTTAGAGAAGGAATTCGGCTAAAATCTCGTCAGCTCATTGCGGAGTAATGAGTCTCGTTTGTTTGCCCTGTTACAATAAAATTAACCTACAATTTTGTCCAAATCCGGCAGTGCCCGAGCAACGTTGATTTCACATGTCTTATTTGTTCCCGATCGAGATTCAGATGATTTGAGCCGAAAATTGTCTGTCAACAAGTAATCAAAAATAGAAAAACACGAAAATGGGTACCACGAGGACTTCCCAGGGGGTCACCCATCCTAGTACTGCTCTCTCCCAAGCACGCTTAGCTTCGCAGTTCTGATGTGATCCGGTGCATTAGTGCTGGTATGATCTCACTCGACATTGAGTGGGATGTTTATTCTTATATCTCTCGAGTACGTGTGGAGCGGGCGGCGATGGACAACTGGCGGCACTGCTCTCGCCCAATCATAACCATGAAGTTAAGCGTTATGGCGCGATGGCAGTGCTAGGATGGGTGACCTCCCTGGGAAGACCTCGTGTCGCGACTATTTACATAAATTATGGATAAAACAGTCGAAATAATTGTTTTTAATGAGTTAACCATCTCCGGCGTAATCTACGTCATACCCTTCCGTAAAGAATCGGTTCACGACAACAAAAATCGATAAATGTTCCCAGAAAATAGAAAAAAAATAAAAAGAAATAATAGCGAATGTAAAACAATTATTATGCCCAGGATACGATAAAATGGAACCGGAATCGAATTTAGAACTTCCTAAGCGGATTTCTCGAGGAAACGGAAGCTTAACAGAAGCGGTAAATCGCAAATTAGAGGGTCTTAGATAAGGAATTCGGCTAAAATCTCGTCGGTTTATTGCGTATAAAGAGTCTCGGTCGTTTGCCCGTTTACAATCAAATTAGCCTACAATTTTGTCCAAATCCGGCAGTGCCCGAGCTACTTTGATTTCTCATGTCTTATCTGGTCACGATCCAGATTCAGATGATTTGAGCCGAAAATCGTCTGTCAACAAGTAATAAAAAATAGAAAAACACGAAATTGGGTGCAACACGAGAACTTCCCAGGGGGTCACCTATCCTAGTACTTCTCTCTCCCAAGCATGCTTAACTTCGGAGTTCTGATGGGATCCGGTGCATTAGTGCTGGTATGATCGCACCCGACATTGAGTGGGATGTTTATTCTTATATCCCTCGAGTACGTGTCGAGCGGGCGGCGATGGACAACACGCGGCACTGCTCTCGCCCATTCAGAACCATGAAGTTAAGCGTTCTGGCGCGATGGCAGAGCTAGGATGGGTGACCTTCCTGAGAAGACCTCGTGTCGCGATCGTTTACGTAAATTATGGCTAAAACTGTCGAAATAATTATTTTTAATTAGTTATCCGTCTCGGGAGTAATCTGCGTCATACTCTTCCGCACAGAACCGGCTCACGACAACAAAAATCGATAAATGTTCCCAGAAAATAGAAAAAAAAATAAGAAGAAGAAAATAGCGAATGTAAAGCTATTATTATGCCTGGGATACGATAAAATGGAACTGGAATCGAATTTCGAACTTCCTAAACATTTTTTCTCGAGGAAACGGAAGCTTAACAGAAGCGGAAAATCGCAAATAAGAGGGTCTTAGATAAGGAATTCGGCTAAAATCTCACCAGATCATTAAATGTACCCAGAAATTATAAAAAAAATAAGAAGAAGGAAATAGCGAATGTAAAGCTATTATTATGCCTGGTATACGATAAAATGGAACGGGAATCAAATTTCGGACTTCCTAAATGGATTTCTCGAGGAAACAGAAGCTTAACAGAAGCGAAAAATCGCAAATTAGAGGGTCTTAAAGAAGGAATTCGGCTAAAATCTCACCAGCTCATTGCGGAGTAACGGGTCTCGTTCGTTTGCCCGTTTACAATCAAATTAGCCTACAATTTTGTCCAAATCTGGCAGTGCCCGAGCTACGTTGATTTCAGTCGAAATAATTGTTTTTAATGAGTTAACCATCTTTGGGGTAATCTGCGTCATACCCTTCCGCACAGAACCGGCTCACGACAACAAAAATCGATAATGGTTCCCAGAAAATAGAAAAAAAATAAAAAGAAGGAAATAACAAATGTAAATCTATTATTATGCCTGGAATACGATAAAATTGAACCGGAATCGAATTTAGAACATCCTAAGCGGATTTCTCGAGGAAACGGAAGCTTAACAGAAGCGGTAAATCGCAAATTAGAGGGTCTTAGAGAAGGAATTCGGCTAAAATCTCGTCAGCTCATTGCGTAGTAATGAGTCTCGTCCGTTTGCCCGTTTACAATCAAATTAGCCTACAATTTTGTCCAAATCCGGCAGTGCCCGAGCTACTTTCATTTCACATTTCTTATCTGGTCCCGATCGAGATTCAGATGATTTGAGCCGAAAATCGTCTGTCAACAAGTAATCAAAAATAGAAAAACACGAAAAGGGGTGCAACACGAGGACTTCCCAGGGGGTCATCTATCCTAGTACTGCTCTCGCCCAATCACGTTTAACATCGGAGTTCTGATGGGATCCGGTGCATTAGTGCTGGTATGATCGCACCGGACATTGAGTGGGATGTTTATTCTTATATCCCTCGAGTACGTGTGGAGCGGGCGGCGATGGACAACACGCGGCACTGCTCTCGCCCAATCATAACCATGAAGTTAAGCGTTCTCGCGCGATGGCAGAGCTAGGATGGGTGACCACCCTGGGAAGACCTCGTGTCGCGACCATTTACGTAAATTATGGATAAAAAAGTCGAAATAATTGTTTTTAATGAGTTAACCGTCTCCGGGGTAATCTGCGTCATACCCTTCCGCACAGAACCTGCTCACGACAACAAAAATCGATAAATGTTCCCAGAAAATAGAAAAAAAAATCAGAAGAAGGAAATAACGAATGTAAAGTTATTATTATGCCTGGGATACGATAAAATGGAACCGGAATCGAATTTCGAACTTCTTAAGCGGATTTCTCGAGGAAACGAAAGCTTAACAGAAGCGGTAAATCGGAAATTAGAGGGTCTTAGAGAAGGAATTCGGCTAAAATCTCGTCAGCTCATTGCGTAGCAATGATTCTCGTCCGTTTGCCCGTTTACAATCAAATTAGCCTACAATTTTGTCTATATCCGGCAGTGCCAGAGCTACTTTCATTTCACATGTCTTATCTGGTCCCGATCGAGATTCAGATGATTTGAGCCGAAAATCGTCTGTCAACAAGTAATCAAAAATAGAAAAACACGAAAAGGGGTGCAACACGAGGACTTCCCAGGGGGTCACCCATCCTAGTACTGCCCTCGCCCAAGAACGCTTAAATTCGGAGTTCTGATGGGATCCGGTGCATTAGTGCTGGTATGATTGCACCCGACATTGAGTGAGATGTTTATTCTTATATCCCTCGAGTACGTGTGGAGCGGGCGGCGATGGACAACACGCGGCACTGCTCTCGCCCAATCATAACCATTAAGTTAAGCGTTCTGGCGCGATGGCAAAGCTAGGATGGGTGACCTCTTTGGGAAGACCTCGTGTCGCGACCGTTTACGTAAATTATGGATAAAACAGTCGAAATAATTGTTTTTATTGAGTTAACCGTCTCCGGAGTAATCTGCGTCATACCCTTCCGCACAGAACAGGCTCACGACAACAAAAATCGATAAATGTTCCCAGAAAGTAGAAAAAAAAATAAGAAGAAGGAAATAACGAATGTAAAGCTATTATTATTCCTGAGATACGATAAAATAGAACTGGAATCGTATTTCGAACTTCCTAAGCGGATTTCTCGAGGAAACGAAAGCTTAACAGAAGCGTTAAATCACAAATTAGAGGGTCTTAGAGAAAGAATTCGGCTAAAATCTCGTCAGCTCATTGCGTAGTAATGAATCTCGTCCGTTTGCCCGTTTACAATCAAATTAGCCTACAATTTTGTCCAAATCCGGCAGTGCCCGAGCTACTTTTATTTCACATGTCTTATCTGATCCCGATCGAGATTCAGATGATTTGAGCCGAAAATCGTCTGTCAACAAGTAATCAAAAATAGAAAAACACGAAAAAAAGTGCAACACGAGGACTTCCCAAGGAATCACCCACCCATCCTAATACTGCTCTCGCCCAAGCACGCTTAACTTCGGAGTTTTGATGGGATCCGGTGCATTAGTGCTGGTATGATCGCACCCGACATTGAGTGGGATGTTTATTCTTATATCCCTCGAGTACGTGTGGAGCGGGCGGCGATGGACAACACGCGGCACTGCTCTTGCCCAATCATAACCATGAAGTTAAGCGTTCTGGCGCGATGGCAGAGGTAGGATGGGTGACCTCCCTGGAAAGACCTCGTGTCGCGACCATTTACGTAAATTATGGATAAAACAGTCGAAATAATTGTTTATAATTAGTTAACCTTCTCCGGAGTAATCTGCGTCATACCCTTCCGCACAGAACCAGCTCACGACAACAAAAATCGATAAATGTTCCCAGGAAATAGAAAAAAAATAAGAAGAAGAAAATAACGAATGTAAAGCTATTATTATGCCTGGGATACGATAAAATGGAACCGGAATCGAATTTTGAACTTCCTAAGCGGATATTCCGAGGAAACGAAAGCTTAACAGAAGCGGTAAATCGAAAATTAGAGGGTCTTAGAGAAGTAATTCGGCTAAAATCTCGTCAACTCATTGCGTAGCAATGAGTCTCGTCCGTTTGCCCGTTTACAATCAAATTAGCCTACAATTTTGTCCAAATCCGGCAGTGCCCGAGCTACTTTCATTTCACATGTCTTATGTGGTCCCGTTCGAGATTCAGATGATTTGAGCCGAAAATCGTCTGTCAACAAGTAATCAAAAATAGAAAAACAAGAAAAGGGGTGCAACACGAGGACTTCCCAGGGTGTCACCCATCCTAGTACTGCTCTCGCCCAAGCACGCTTAAATTTGGAGTTCTGATGGGATCCGGTGCATTAGTGCTGGTATGATCGCACCAAACATTGAGTGAGATGTTTATTCTTATATCCCTCGACTACGTGTGGAGCGGACGGCGATGGACAACACGCGGCACTGCTCTCGCCCAATCATAACCATGAAGTTAAGCGTTCTGGCGCGATGGCAGAGCTAGGATGGGTGACCTCCCTGGGAAGACCTCGTGTCGCGACCGTTTACGTAAATTATGGATAAAACAGTCGAAATAATTGTTTTTGTTGAGTTAACCGTCTCAGGAGTAATCTGCGTCATATCCTTCCGCACAGAACCGGCTCACGACAACAAAAATCGATAAATGTTCCCAGAAAATAGAAAAAAAATAAGAAGAAGGAAATAACGAATGTAAAGCTATTATTATTCTTGGGATACGATAAAATCGAACCGGAATCGAATTTCGAACTTCCTAAGCGGATTTCTCGAGGAAACGAAAGCTTAACAGAAGCGGTAAATCGCAAATTAGAGGGTCTTAGAGAATAAATTTGGCTAATATCTCGTCAGGATATTGCGTAGTAATGAGTCTCGTCCGTTTGCACGTTTACAATCAAATTAGCCTACAATTTTGTCCAAATCCGGCAGTGCCCGAGCTACTTTCATTTCACATGTCTTATCTGGTCCCGATCGAGATTCAGATGATTTAAGCCGAAAATCGTCTGTCAACAAGTAATCAATAATAGAAAAACACGGAAAGGGGTGCAACACGAGGACTTCCCAGGGGGTCACCATCCTAGTACTGCTCTCTCCCAAGCACGCTTAACTTCAGAGTTCTGATGGGATCCGGTGCATTAGTGCTGGTATGATCGCACCCGACATTGAGTGGGATGTTTATTCTTATATCTCTCGAGTACGTGTGGAGCGGACGGCGATGGACAACAGGCGGCACTGCTCTCGCCCAATCATAACCATGAAGTTAAGCGTTCTGGCGCGATGGCAGTGCTAGGATGGGTGACCTCCCTTGGAAGACCTCGTGTCGCGACTATTTACATAAATTATGGATAAAACAGTCGAAATAATTGTTTTTAATGAGTTAACCGTCTCCGGCTTAATCTGCGTCATACCCTTCCGTAAAGAATCGGCTCACGACAACAAAAATCGATAAATGTTCCCAGAAAATAGAAAAAAAAATAAGAAGAAATAATAGCGAATGTAAAACTATTATTATGCCCAGGATACGATAAAATGGAACCGGAATCGAATTTAGAACTTTCTAAGCGGATTTCTCGAGGAAACAGAAGCTTAACATAAGCGGTAAATCGCAAATTAGAGGGTCTTAGAGAAGAAATTCGGCTAAAATCTCGTCAGCTTATTGCGTATAAAGAGTCTCGGTCGTTTGCCCGTTTACAATCAAATTAGCCTACAATTTTGTCCAAATCCGGCAGTGCCCGAGCTACTTTCATTTCACATGTCTTATTCGGTGCCGATCGAGATTCAAATGATTTGAGCCGAAAATCTTCTGTCAACACGAAAAGGAAAATAGAAAAACACGAAAATGGGTGCAACACGAGAACTTCCCAGGGGGTCACCCATCCTAGTACTGCTCTCTCCAAAGCATGCTTAACTTCGGAGTTCTGATGGGATCCGGTGCATTAGTGCTGGTATGATCGCACCCGACATTGAGTGGGATGTTTATTCTTATATCCCTCGAGTACGTGTCGAGCGGGCGTCGATGGACAACACGCGGCACTGCTCTCGCCCATTCAGAACCATGAAGTTAAGCGTTCTGGCGCGATGGCAGAGCTAGGATGGGTGACCTTCCTGAGAAGACCTCGTGTCGCGATCGTTTACGTAAATTATGGCTAAAACTGTCGAAATAATTATTTTTAATTAGTTATCCGTCTCGGGTGTAATCTGCGTCATACTCTTCCGCACAGAACCGGCTCACGACAACAAAAATCGATAAATGTTCCCATAAAATAGAAAAAAAATAAGAAGAAGAAATTAGCGAATGTAAAGCTATTATTATGCCTGGGATACGATAAAATGGAACTGGAATCGAATTTCGAACTTCCTAAACATTTTTTCTCGAGGAAACGGAAGCTTAACAGAAGCGGAAAATCGCAAATTAGAGGGTCTTAGATAAGGAATTCGGCAAAAATCTCACCAGATCATTAAATGTACCCAGAAATTATAAAAAAAAATAAGAAGAAGGAAATAGCGAATGTAAAGCTATTATTATGCCTGGTATACGATAAAATGGAACGGGAATCGAATTTCGGACTTCCTAAATGGATTTCTCGAGGAAACAGAAGCTTAACAGAAGCGGAAAATCGCAAATTAGAGGGTCTTAAAGAAGGAATTCGGCTAAAATCTCACCAGCTCATTGCGGAGTAACGGGTCTCGTTCGTTTGCCCGTTTACAATCAAATTAGCCTACAATTTTGTCCAAATCCGACAGTGCCCGAGCTACGTTGATTTCAGTCGAAATAATTATTTTTAATGAGTTAACCATCTTTGGGGTAATCTGCGTCATACCCTTCCGCACAGAACCGGCTCACGACAACAAAAATCGATAATGGTTCCCAGAAAATAGAAAAAAAATAAAAAGAAGGAAATAACAAATGTAAAGCTATTATTATGCCTGGGATACGATAAAATGGAATCGGAATCGAATTTCGAACTTTTTAAATGGATTTCTCGAGGAAACGAAAGCTTAACAGAAGCGGTAAATCGCAAATTAGAGGGTCTTAGAGAAGGAATTCGGCTAAAATCTCGTCATTGCGTAGTAATGAGTCTCGTCCGTTTGTCCGTTTACAATCAAATTAGCCTACAATTTTGTCCAAATCCGGCAGTGCCCGAGCTACTTTCATTTCACATGTCTTATCTGGTCCCGATCGAGATTCAGGTTATTTGAGCCGAAACTCGTCTGTCAACAAGTAATCAGAAATAGAAAAACACGAAAAGGGGTGCAACACGAGGACTTCCCAGGGGGTCACCCATCCTAGTACTGCTCTCGCCCAAGCACGCTTAACTTCAGAGTTCTGATGGGATCCGGTGCATTAGTGCTGGTATGATCGCACCAAACATTGAGTGAGATGTTTATTCTTATATCCCTCGACTACGTGTGGAGCGGACGGCGATGGACAACACGCGGCACTGCTCTGGCCCAATCATAACCATGAAGTTAAGCGTTCTCGCGCGATGGCAGAGCTAGGATGGGCGACCACCCTGGGAAGACCTCGTGTCGCGACCGTTTACGTAAATAATGGATATAAAATTCGAAATAATTGTTTTTAATGAGTTAACCGTCTCCGGATTAATCTGCATCATACCCTTCCGCACAGAACCGGCTCACGACAACAAAAATCGATAAATGTTCCCAGAAAATAGAAAAAAAAATAAGAAGAAGGAAATAACGAATGTAAAGCTATTATTATGCCTGGGATACGATAAAATGGAACCACAATCGAATTTCGAACTTCCTAAGCGGATTTCTCGAGGAAACGAAAGCTTAACAGAAGCGGTAAATCGCAAATTAGAGGGTCTTAGAGAAGGAATTCGGCTAAAATCTCGTCAGCTCATTGCGTAGTAATGAGTCTCGTCCGTTTGCCCGTTTACAATCAAATTAGCCTACAATTTTGTCCAAATCCGGCAGTGCCCGAGCTACTTTCATTTCACATGTCTTATCTGGTCCCGATCGAGATTCAGATGATTTGAGCCGAAAATCGTCTGTCAACAAGTAATCAAAAATAGAAAAACACGAAAAAGGGTGCAACACGAGAACTTCCCAGGGGGTCACCCATCCTAGTACTACTCTTGCCCAAGCACGCTTAACTTTAGAGTTCTGATGGAATCCGGTGCATTAGTGCTGATATAATCGCACCCGACATTGAGTGGGATGTTTATTCTTATATCCCTCGAGTACGTGTCGAGCGGGCGGCGATGGACAACACGCGGCACTGCTCTCGCCCAATCATAACCATGAAGTTAAGCGTTCTCGCGCGATGGCAGAGCTAGGATGGGTGACCACCCTGAGAAGACCTCGTGTCGCGACCGTTTACGTAAATTATGGATAAAACAGTCGAAATAATTGTTTTTGTTGAGTTAACCGTCTCCGGAGTAATCTGCGTCATACCCTTCCGCACAGAACCGGCTCACGACAACAAAAATCGATAAATGTTCCCAGAAAATAGAAAAAAAAATAAGAATGAAATAACGAATGTAAAGCTATTATTATGCCTGGGATACGATAAAATGGAACCGAAATCGAATTTCGAACTTCCTAAGCGGATTTCTCGAGGAAACGAAAGCTTAACAGAAGCGATAAATCGCAAATTAGAGGCTCTTAGAGAAGGAATTCGGCTAAAATCTCGTCAGCTCATTGCGTAGTATGAGTCTCGTCCGTTTGCCCGTTAACAATCAAATTAGCCTACAATTTTGTCCAAATCCGGCAGTGCCCGAGCTACTTTCATTTCACATGTCTTATCTGGTCCCGATCGAGATTTAGATGATTTGAGCCGAAAATCGTCTGTCAACAAGTAATCAAAAATAGAAAAACACGAAAAGGGGAGCAACACGAGGACTTCCCAGGGGGTCACCCATCCTAGTACTGCTCTTGCCCAAGCACGCTTAACTTCAGAATTCTGATGGAATCCGATGCATTAGTGCTGATATGATCGCACCCAACATTGAGTGGGATGTTTATTCTTATATCTCTCGAGTACGCGTGGAGCGGGCGGCGATGGACAACAGGCGGCACTGCTCTCGCCCAATCATAACCATGAAGTTAAGCGTTCTGGCGCGATGGCAGAGGTAGGATGGGTGAGCTCCCAGGGAAGACCTCGTGTCGCGACCGTTTACGTAAATTATGGATAAAACAGTCGAAATAATTGTTTTTAATGAGTTAACCGTCTCCGGAGTAATATGCGTCATACCCTTCCACACAGAACCGGCTCACGACAACAAAAATCGATAAATGTTCCCAGAAAATAGAAAAAAAAATAAGAAGGAAATAACGAATGTAAAGCTATTATTATGCCTGGGATACTATAAAATGGAACCGCAATCGAGTTTCGAACTTCCTAAGCGGATTTCTCGAGGAAACGAAAGCTTAACAAAAGCGGAAAATCGCAAATTAGAGGGTCTTAGAGAAGGAATTCGGCTAAAATCTCGTCACCTCATTGCGTAGTATGAGTCTCGTCCGTTTGCCCGTTAACAATCAAATTAGCCTACAATTTTGTCCAAATCTGGCAGTGCCCGAGCTACTTTCATTTCACATGTCTTATCTGGTCCCGATAGAGATTCAGATGATTTGAGCCGAAAATCGTCGGTCAACAAGTAATCAAAAATAGAAAAACACGAAAAGTGGAGCAACACGAGGACTTCACAGGGGGTCACCCATCCTAGTTCTGCTCTCGCCCAAGCACGCTTATTCTTATATCCCTCGAGTACGTGTGGAGCGGGCGGCGATAGACAACACGCGGGACTGCTCTCGCCTAATCATAACCATGAAGTTAATCGTTCTGGCGCGATGGAAGAGCTAGGATGGGTGACCTCCCTGGGAAGACCTCGTGTCGCGACCGTTTACGTAAATTATGGATAAAACAGTTGAAATAATTGTTTTTAATGAGTTAACCCTCTCCGGAGTAATCTGCGTCAAACCCTTCCGCACGGAACCGGCTCACGACAACAAAAATCGATAAATGTTCCCAGAAAATAGAAAAAAAAATAAGAAGAAGGAAATAACGAATGTAAAGCTATTATTATGCCTGGGATACGATAAAATGGAACCGGAATCGAATTTCGAACTTCCTAAGCGGATATCTCAAGGAAACGAAAGCTTAAAAGAAGCGGTAAATCGCAAATTAGAGGGTCTTAAAAAAGGAATTAGGCTAAAATCTCGTCCGTTTGCCCGTTTACAATCAAATTAGTCTACAATTTTGTCAAAATCCGGCAGTGCCCGAGCTACTTTCATTTCACATGTTTTATCAGGTCCCGATCGAGATTCAGATGATTTGAGCCGAAAATCGTCTGTCAACAAGTAATCAAAAATAGAAAAACACGAAAAGAGGTGCAACACGAGGACTTCCCAGGGGGTCACTCGTCCTAGTACTGCTCTCGCCCAAGCACGCTTAACTTCGGAGTTCTGATGGGATCCGGTGCATTAGTGCTCGTATGATCGCACCCAACATTGAGTGGGATGTTTATTCTTATATCTCTCGAGTACATGTTGAGCGGGCGGCGATAGACAACAGGCGGCATTGCTCTCGCCCAATCATAACCATGAAGTTAAGCGTTCTGGCGCGATGGCAGAGCTAGGATGGGTGACCTCCCTGGGAAGACCTCGTGTCGCGACCGTTTACGTAAATTTTGGATAAAACAGTCGAAATAATTGTTTTAAATGAGTTAACCGTCTCCGGAGTAATCTCCGTCATACCCTTCCGCACAGAACCGACTCACGACAACAAAAATCGATAAATGTTCCCAGAAAAATAAAAAAAAATAAGAAGAAGGAAATAACGAATGTAAAGCTATTATTATGCCTGGGATACGATAAAATGGAACAGGAATCGAATTTCGAACTTCCTGAGTGGATTTCTCGAGGAAACGAAAGCTTAACAGAAGCGGTTAATCGCAAATTAGAGGGTCTTAGAGAAAGAATTCGGCTAAAATCTCGTCAGCTCATTGCGTAGTAATGAGTCTCGTTCGTTTGCCCGTTTACAATCAAATTAGGCTACAATTTTGTCCAAATCCGGCAGTGCCCGAGCTACTTTCATTTCACATGTCTTATCTGGTCCCGATCGAGATTCAGATGATTTGAGCCGAAAATCGTCTGTCAACAAGTAATCAAAAATAGAAAAACACGAAAAGGGGTGAAACACGAGGACATCCCAGGGGTAAATAACGAATGTAAAGCTATTATTATGCCTGGGATACGATAAAATGGAACCGGAATCGAATTTCGAACTCCCTAAGCGGATTTCTCGAGGAAACGAAAGCTTAACAGAAGCGGTAAATCGAAAATTAGAGGGTCTTAGAGAAGGAATTCGGCTAAAATCTCGTCAGCTTATTGCGTAGTAATGAGTCTCGTCCGTTTGCCCGTTTACAATCAAATTAGCCTACAATTTTGTCCAAATCCGATAGTGCCCGAGCTACTTTCATTTCACATGTCTTATCTGGTCCGGATCGAGATTCAGATGATTTGAGCCAAAAATCGTCTGTCAACAAGTAATCAAAAATAGAAAAACACGAAAAGAGGTGCAACACGAGGACTTCCCAGGAGGTCACCCATCCTAGTACTACTCTCGCCCAATCACGCTTAACTTCGAAGTTCTGATGGGATCCCGTGCATTAGTGCTGGTATGATCGCACCTGACATTGAGTGGGATGTTTATTCTTATATCCCTCGAGTACGTGTGGAGCGGGCGCCGATGGACAACACGCGGCACTGCTCTCGCCCAATCATAACCACGGAGTTCTGATGGGATCCCGTGCATTAGTGCTGGTATGATCGCAACCGACATTGAGTGGGATGTTTATTATTATATCCCTCGAATACGTGTGGAGCGGGCGCCGATGGACAACACGCGGCACTGCTCTCGCCCAATCATAACCATGAAGTTAAGCGTTCTGGCGCGATGGCAGAGCTAGGATGGGTGACCACCCTGGGAAGACCTCGTATCGCGACCGTTTACGTAAATTATGGATAAAACAGTCGAAATAATTGTTTTTAATGAGTTAACCGTCTCCGGAGTAATATGCGTCATACCCTTCCCCACAGAACCGGCTCACGACAACAAAAATCGATAAATGTTCCCAGAAACAAGAAAAAAAAATAAGAAGAAGGAAATAACGAATGTAAAGCTTATATTATGCCTGGGATACGATAAAATGGAATCGGAATCGAATTTCGAACTGCCTAAGTGGATTTCTTGAGGAAACGAAAGCTTAACAGAAACGTTAAATCGCAAATTAGAGGGTCTTAGAGAAGAAATTCGGCTAAAATCTCGTCAGCTCATTGCGTAGTAATGAGTCTCGTTTGTTTGCCCGTTTACAATCAAATTAGGCTACAATTTTGTCCAAATCCGGCAGTGCCCGAGCTACGTTGATTTCACATGTCTTATCTGGTCCCGATCGAGATTCAGATGATTTGAGCCGAAAATCGTCTGTCAACAGGTAATCAAAAATAGAAAAACACGAAAAGGGGTGCAACACGAGGACTTCCCAGGGGTGTTCTGATGTGATCCGGTGCATTAGTGCTGGTATGATCGCACCTGACATTGAGTAGGATGTTTATTCTCATATCCCTCGAGTACGAGTGGAGCGGGCGGCGATGGACAACACGCGGCACTGCTCTCGCCCAATCAGAACCATGAAGTTAAGCGTTCTGGCGCGATTGCAGAGCTAGGATGAGTGACCTCCCTGGGAAGTCCTCGTGTCGCGACCATTTACGTAAATTATGGCTAAAACAATAGAAATAATTGTTTTTATTGAGCTAACCGTCTCTGGAGTAATCTGCGTCATACCCTTCCGCACATAACTGGCTCATCACAACAAAAATCGCTAAATGTTCCCATAAAATAGAAAAAAAAATAAGAATAAGAAAATAGCGAATGTAAAGATATTATTATGCTTGGGATACGATAAAATAGAACCGGAATCGAATTTCGTACTTCCTAAGCGGATTTCTCGAGGAAACGGAAGCTTAACAGAAGCGGAAATTCGCAAATTAGAGGGTCTTAGAGAAGGAATTCGGCTAAAATCTCGCCACCTCGTTGCGGAGTAATAAGTCTCGTTCGTTTGCCCGTTTACAATCAAATTAGCCTACAATATTTTCCAAATCCGGCGGTGCCCGAGCGACGTTGATTTCACATGTTTTATCTGGTCATGATCGCGATTCAGATGATTTGAGCCGAAAATCGTCTGACAACAAGTAATCAAAAATAGAAAAACACGAAAAAGAGTGCAACACAAGGACTTACCAGGGGTCACCCATCCTAGTACTGCTCTCAACCAAGCACGCTTAACTTCGAAGTTTTGAGGGGATGCGGAGCATTAGTGATGGTATGATCGCACCCGACATTGAGTAGGATGTTTATTCTTATATCCTTCGAGTATGTGTGGAGCGGGCGGCGATGGACAACACGCGGTACTGCTCTCGCCCGATTAGAACCATGAAGTTAAGCGTTCCAGCGCGATGGCAGAGCTAGGATGGGTGACCTCCATGGGAAGTCCTCGTATCGCGACCGTTTACGTAAATTATGGAAAATTAGTCGAAATTATTGTTTTTAATGAGTTAACCGTCTCCAGAGTAATCTGCTTCATACCCTTCCGCACAGAACCGGCGTACTACAACAAAAATCGATAAATGTTCCAAAAAAATAGAAAAAATTAAGAAGAAGAAAATAGCGAATGTAAAGCTATAATTATGCCTCGTATACGATAAAATGGAATCGGAATCGAATTTCGAACTTCCTAAGCAGATTTCTCGAAAAAAAGAAAGTTTAACAGAAGCGGAAAACCGCAAATAAAAGAGTCTTAGAGAAGGAATTCGTCTAAAATTTCGCCAGCTCATTGCGGAGCAATGAGTCTCGTTGTTTTGCCCGTTTACAATCAAATTAGGCTAAAATTTTGTCCAAATCCGGCAGTGCCCGAGCTACGTTGATTTCACATGTTTATCTGGTCCCGATCGAGATTCAGATGATTTGAGCCGAAAATCGTCTGTCAACAAGTAATCAAAAATAGAAAAACACGAAAAGGGGTGCAACGCGAGGACTTCCCAGGCGGTCACTCGTCCTAGTACTGCTCTCGCCCAAGCATGCATAACTTCGGAGTTCTGATGGGATCCGGTGCATTAATGCTGGTATGATCGCACCCGACATTGAGTGGGATGTTTATTCTTATATCCCTCGAGTACGTGTGGAGCGGGCGGCGATGAACAACACGCGGCACTGCTCTCGCCCAATCAATACCATGAAGTTGATGGGTGACCTCCCTGGGAAGTGCTCGTGTCGCAACCGTTTACGTAAATTATGGATAAAACAGTCGAAAATAACTGTTTTTAATGAGTTAACCGTCTCCGGTGTAATCTGCGTCATACCCTTCCACACAGAACCGGCTCACGACAACAAAAATTGCTAAATGTTCCCAGAAAATAGAAAAAAATAAGAAGAAGAAAATAGCGAATGTAAAGTTATTATTATGCCTGGGATACGATAAAATGGAACCGGAATCGAATTTCGAACTTCCTAAGCGGATTTCTCGAGGAAACGAAAGCTCAACAGAAGCGTTAAATCGCAAATTAGAGGGTCTTAGAGAAGGAATTCGGCTAAAATCTCGTCAGCTCATTGCGTAGTAATGAGTCTCGTCCGTTTGCTCGTTTACAATCAAATTAGCCTACAATTTTGTCCAAATCCGGCAGTGCCCGAGCTACTTTCATTTCACATGTCTTCTCTGGTCCCGATCGAGATTCAGATGATTTGAGCCGAAAATCGTATGGCAACAAGTATAATCAAAAACAGAAAAACACGAAAAGAGGTGCAACACGAGGACTTCCCTGGGGGTCATCCATCCTAGTACTGCTCTCGCCCAAGCACACATAACTTCGGAGTTCTGATGGGATCCGGTGCATTAGTGTTGGTATGATCGCACCCGACCTTGAGTGGGATGTTTATTCTTATATCCCTCGTGTACGTGAGGAGCAGGCGGTGATGGACAACACGCGGCACTGCTCTATCCCAATCAGAACCATGAAGTTAATCGTTCTGGCACGATGGCAGAGATAGGATGGGTGACCTCCCTGGGAAGTCCTCGTGTCGAGACGGTTTACATAAATTATGGCTAAAACAGCCGAAATAATTGTTTTAAATGAGTTAACCATCTCAGGAGTAATTGGCGTCATACCCTTTGGCGCAGAACCGGCTCACGACAACAAAAATCGCTAAATGCTCCCAAAAAATAGAAAAAATATAATAATAAGAAAATAGCGAATGTAAAGCTATTATTTTTCCTAGGATACAATAAAATAGAACCGGAATCGAATTTCGGAGTTCCTAAGCGGATTTCTCGAAAAAAAGAAAGCTTAACAGAAGCGGAAAATCGCAATGAGTCTCGTTGTTTTGCCCGTTTACAATCAAATTAGGCTACAATTTTGTCCAAATCCGGCAGTGCCCGAGCTACGTTGATTTAACATGTCTTATCTGGTCCCGATCGAGATTCAGATGATTTGAGCCGAAAATCATCTGTCAACAAGTAATCAAAAATAGAAAAATATGAAAAGGGGTGCAACACGAAGAATTCCTAGGGGGTCACCCATCTTAGTACTGCTCTCGCCCAAGCATGCTTAATTTCGGAGTCCTGATGGGATCCGGTGCATTAGTGCTGGTATGTTCGCAACCGACATTGAGTGGGATGTTTATTCTTATATCCTCGAGTATGTGTGGAGTGGGCGGCGATGGACAACACGCGGCACTGCTCTCGCCCAATCAGAACCATGAAGTTAAGCGTTCTGGCGCGATGGCAGAGCTAGGATGGGTGACCTCCCTGGGAAGTCCTCGTGTCGCGACCGTTTACGTAAATTATGGATAAAACAGTCGAAAATAATTTTTTTTAATGAGTTAACCGTCTCCGGAGTAATCTACGTCATACCCTTCCACACAGAAGCGGCTCACGACAACAAAAATTGCTAAATGTTATCAAAAAATAGAAAAAAATAAGAAGAAGAAAATAGAGAATGTAAAGCTATTATTATGCCTGGGATACGATAAAATGGAACTGGAATCGAATTTCGAACTTCCTAAGCGGATTTCTCGTGGAAACGGAAGCTTAACTGAAGCGGAAAATCGCAAACTAGAGGGTCTTAGAGAAGGAATTCGGCTAAAATCTCGCCAGCTCATTGCAGAGTAATGAGTCTCGTTTGTTTGCCCGTTTACAATAAAATTAGGCTACAATTTTGTCCAAATCCGGCAGTGTCCGAGCTACGTTAATTTCAAATGTCTTATCTGGTCCCGATCGAGATTCAGATGATTTGAGCCCAAAATCGTATGTCAACAAGTAATCAAAAATAGAAAAATACGAAAAGGGATGCAACACGAGAACTTCCCAGAAGGTCACCCATCCTGGTACTGCTATCGCCCAAGCACGCTAAACTTCGGAGTTCTGATGGGATCCGGTGCATTAGTGCTGGTATGATCGGAGTAGAAATAAAACAGTAGAAATAATTGTTTTTAATGAGTTAACCATCTACGGAGTAATCAGTGTCATACCCTTCCGCACAGAACCGGCTCATGACAACAAAAATCGCTAAATGTTCCCAGAAAAGAGAAAAAAAATAATAATAAGAAAATAGCGAATCAAAAATAGGATTATGCCTGGGATACGATAAAATGGAACCGGAATCGAATTTCAGACTTCCTAATCGGATTTCTCGAGGAAACGGAAGTTTAACAGAAGCGGAAAATCGCAAATTAGAGGGTCTTAGAGAAGCAATTCGGCTAAAATATCGCCAGCTCATTGCGTAAGAATGAGTCTCGTTCGTTTGCCCGTTTACAATCAAACTAGCCTACAATTTTGTCCAAATCCCGCGGGTCCCGAGCTACGTTAATTTCACATGTCTTATCTAGTCCCGATCGAGATTCAGATGATTAGATCCGAAAATCGTCTGTCAACAAGTAATCAAAAATAGAAAAACACGAAAAGTGGTGCAACACGAGGACTTCCGAGGGGGTCACCCATCCTAGTACTGCTCTCGTCCAAGCACGCTTAACTTTGGAGTTCTGATGGGATCCGGTGCATTAGTGCTGGTATGATCGCACCCGACATTGAGTGGGATGTTTATTCTTATATCCCTCGAGTACGTGTGGAGCGGGCGGCGATGGACAACACGCGGCACTGCTCTCGCCCAATCAGAACTATGAAGTTAAGCGTTCTGGCGCGATGGCAGAGCTAGGATGGGTGACCTCCCTGGGAAGTCCTCTTGTCGCGACCGTTTACATAAATTATGGCTAAAACAGTCGAAATAATTGTTTTTAATGAGTTAACCGTCCCCGGAGTAATCTGCGTCATACCCTTCCGCACAGAACTGGCTCACGGCAAAAAAATCGCTAAATGTTCCCAGAAAATAGAAAAATAAATAAGAAGAAGAAAATAGCGAATGTAAAGCTATTATTATGCCTTAGTTACGATAAAAGGGAACAAGAATCGAATTTCGAACTTCCTAAGCGGATTTCTCGAGGAAACGGAAGCTTAACAGAAGCGGAAAATCGCAAATTAGAGGGTCTTAGAGAAGAAATTCGGCTAAAATCTCGCCAGCTCATTGCGGAGTAATGATTCTCGTTCGTTTGCCCGTTTACAATCAAATTAGCTTACAATTTTGTCCAAATCCGACAGTGCCCGAGCTACGTTGATTTCACATGTCTAATCTGGTCCCGATCGAGATTCAGATGATTTGAGCCGAAAATCGGCTGTCAACAAGTAATCAAAAATAGAAAAACACGAAAAGGGGTGCAACACGAGGACTTCCCTGGGGGTCACCCATCCTAGTACTGCTCTTGCCCAAGCACGCTTAACTTTGGAGTTCCCATGGGATCCGGTGCATTATTGCCCAAGCACGCTTAACTTCGGAGTTCCTATGGGATCCGGTGCATTAGTGCTGGCATGATCGCACCAGACATTGAGTGGGATGTTTATTCTTATATCTCTCGAGTACGTGTGGAGCGGGCGACGATGGACAACACGCGGCACTGCTCTCGCCCAATAAGAACGATGAAGTTAAGCGTTCTGGCGCGATGGAAGAGCTAGGGTGGGTGAGCTCCCTGGGAAGTCCTCGTTTCGCGACCGTTTACGTAAATTATGGCTAAAACAGTCGAAATAATTGTTTTTAATGAGTTAACCGTCTCCGGAGTAATCTGCGTCATACCCTTCCGCACAGAACCGGCTCACGGCAAAAAAATCGCTAAATGTTACCAGAAAATAGAAAAAAAAATAAGAAGAAGAAAATAGCGAATGTAAAGCTATTATTATGCCTGAGATACTATAAAATGGAACAGGAATCGAATTTCGAACTTCCTAAGCGGATTATTCGAGGAAACGGAAGCTTAACTGAAGCGGAAAATCGCAAATTAGAGGGTCTTAGAGAAGGAATTCGGCTCAAATCTCGCCAGCTCATTGCGGAGTAATAAGTCTCGTTGGTTTGCCCGTTTACAATCAAATTAGGCTATATATTTGTCCAAATCCGGCAGTGCCTGAGCCACGTTGATTTCACATGTCTTATCTGGTCCCGATCGAGGTTCAGATGATTTGAGTCGAAAATCGTCTTTCAACAAGTAATCAAAAATAGAGAAATACGAAAAGGGATGCAACACGAGGACTTCCCAGGGTATCACTCATCCTCGTACTGCTCTCGCCCAAGCACACATAACTTCGGAGTTCTGATGGGATCCAGTGCATTAGTGCTAGTATGATCGCACCCGATATTGAGTGGTATGTTTATTCTTATATCCCTCGAGTACGTGTGGAGCGGGCGGCGATGGACAACACGCGGCACTGCTTTCGCCCAATCAAAACCATGAAGTTAAGCGTTCTGGCCCGATGGCAGAGCTAGGATGGGTGACCTCCCTGGGAAGTCCTCGTGTCACGACCGTTTACTTAAATTATGGATAAAACAGCCGAAAATAATTTTTTTTAATGAGTTAATTGTCTCCGGAGTAATCTGCGTCATACCCTTCCACAGAGAACCGGCTCACGACAACAAAAATCGCATAATGTTCCCGAAAAAAGAAAAAAAATAAGAAGAAGAAAATAGCGAATGTAAAGCTATTATTATGCCTGAAATACGATAAAATGGAACAGGAATCGAATTTCGAACTTCCTAAGCGTATTTCTCAAGGAAACAGAAGCTTAACAGAAGCGGTAAATCGCAAATTAGAGGGACTTAGAGAAGGAATTCGGGTAAAATCTCGTCAGCTCATTGCGTAGTAATGAGTCTCGTCCGTTTGCCCGTTTACAATCAAATAGCCTACAATTTTGTCCAAATCCGGCAGTGCCTGAGCTACTTTCATTTCACATGTCTTATCTGGTCCTGATCGAGATTCAGATGATTTGAGCCGAAAATCGTCTGTCAACAAGTAATCAAAAATAGAAAAACACGAAAAGGGGTGCAAAACGAGGACTTCCCAGGGGTCACCCATCCTAGTACTGTCTCGCCCAAGTGCGCTTAATTTCGGAGTTCTGATGGGATCCGGTGCATTAGTGCGGGTATAATCGCACCCAACATTGAGTGGGATTTTTATTCTTATATCTCTCGAGTACGTGTGGAGCGGGCGACGATGGACAACACGCGGCACTGCTCTCGCCCAATCAGAACGATGAAGTTAAGCGTTCTGGCGCGATGGAAGAGCTAGGGTGGGTGACCTCCCCGGGAAGTCCTCGTGTCGCGACCCTTTATGTAAATTATAGCTAAAACAGTCGAAATAATTGTTTTTAATGAGTTAACCGTCTCCGGAGTAATCTGCGTCATACCCTTCCGCACAGAACCACCTCACGGCAACAAAAATCGCTAAACGTTACCAGAAAATAGAAAAAAAAATAAGAAGAAGAAAATAGCGAGTGTAATGCTATTATTATGCCTGAGATACGATAAAATGGAACAAGAATCGAATTTCGAACTTCCTAAGCGGATTTCTCGAGGAAACGAAAGCTTAACAGAAGCGGAAAATCGCAAATTAAAGGGTCTTAGAGAAGGAATTCGGCTAAAATCTCGCCAGCTCATTGCGGAGTAATGATTCTCGTTCGTTTGCCCGTTTACAATCAAATTAGCCTACAATTTTGTCCAAATCCGGCAGTGCCCGAGCTACGTTGATTTCACATATCTTATTTGGTCCCGATAGAGATTCAGAAGCGGAAAATTGCAAATTAAACAGAAGCTTAACAGAAGCGGAAAATCGCAAATAAAGGGCGGTTATAAACTACCGCTTGGGCGCCGAACACTCTGCCCGGTACTCGGCTTGTTATCCATTGGCGCTCGGGCGGTAATTTTCTACCGCTCGGGCGCCACAGGTTCTGCCCGAATGGTATTCTTATTGAACACTGGCGCTCGGGCGGTCATTTCCTACCGCTCGGGCGCCAACAGTTCTGTCCAAACATTGTACTTTTTATATGTTTTGCCCAATCTGGTCTCGAAATGGCCCGGCTATAATCACCTCAATTCTTAATCAATAATCTCAGATTAACAGAATCAAAATCTCGGGCATTACATTTCTCCACCCCTAAGATTTGATTTCGTCCCCGAAATCACATGCAATCAAATTAGATATCAGAAAGAAATGTATAGTAGAAGCTGAATCAAAATACTCACATCAGTGAAATAACTCAGGAAATCTCTGTCTCATATCAAACTTGGTTTCCCAAGTAGCTTTATCAATGTCATGACGACTCCACTGAATCTTCACAAGTGGAATAGTCTTCATTCTGAGCTACTTTTCTTTACGATCAATAATCTGAATCGGTTTTTCGAAATAGCTCAATGTCTCATTCAATTCAACTTCGTATCGTTGAATTATATGTGAAGTATCTTGCATGTACTTCTGCCATAAAACTACATGAGAGACATCATGTATTCCGGATAATGAAAGCGGTAAAGTGAGTCGATAGGCACGATCTCCTATCTTCTCAAGAATCTCATACGGCCCAATCTATCGTGGAGACAACTCCCCTTTCTTGCCAAATCGGACAATTCATCTGAAAGGTGAAATTTTCAAAAATACTCGGTTTCCAGCCTCAAATACCAACGGTCGTCGTCGGACATTGGCATATTTGGCTTGTCTGTCTTGGGCTGCCTTCATTTTCTTCTGAATCTGCTTCACTTTTTCAGTCATATCTCTGATCATGCCAGGTCAATATCAGGAACCTCAGAGATATCATCCCAATAAAGAGGGGATCAACATTTCATTTCGTACAACGCTTCGAAAGAAGTCATTTCAATACTTGTCTGATAGCTGTGGTTGTATGATAATTCACAAATGACAATAAATCATGTCAACTAGTGCTAAAATCCAGCACTACAGTTCTTGGATATTCTCCAGTATCCGGATAGTTTGCCTCGACTATCCGTCAATCTATAGACGATAGGTGAAGGAGTTTATAATATATTCTGCCAAAAATACAAAATCAACCGAAAATCATGGTATGATATAGTCAATTTTGGCATTCAATGCAGTCTAATCACTCTTCTGACATAACTCTTGATCGTCTGATCTTATCTGTACATCATCCTGTACACCTAATGTATGCATATTCAAGCATTCTATCAATTATAATCATAATCACATCGCATCACAGTCTTAGGAAAATTTCGATAGTTTCGTCACCAATCCATAGAAATGTACTCTCATTTCTATTTAAATATCAATAATCGGTATAACCCATCTCCTGGTTTCTATCTTTCTCTCTTTATCTGTAGGTAATTAGACATTCCAGTACAAACTCTGTCACATCTACTCTCATCTGTTTCTATCAACATCTTTTCAACTATCAAAATGCATACTGAATAAGTTATTGCACACTGTCTGGCAATATTTATCATTTTAAATTCGGAACATTTGGAACAACAGATTGGTTATTCATATACAAGGCAGTATTACTTACCTGATTCAAACCCAGATTCAAAACAACAGCAAGCTTCAATCAGATTCAAAACATCACTCATCGGTACTGATCTGCTAAACTCATAAACCACAAATGTTTGACACTGATATCAACCTCGGCCAACTAATTCCGGTTTAACTCTGCTAAATTCAACAGATATATCATCTTCAGATATAACACACCCTGAATGTAATCTGTCTCAATCAGGATGCAATCTGTTTCTGATATCAAATCAAGGCTAAAATCAATCTCTCTGATTGGAATCGAATCAGAAGTCTTATCGGGGAAAACATTATTAACTTTCTTATCATTGGTAAATCAGCCAATGATAGACTCAACTTCAGTAAATCAACTGAATACATAAGGAGTCCCTCTGTTCCTTTCTGTAATAATCGAGTTATAGATGGTACGAATTATCAAATGAATTCTCAATCTAGAATCCTTATCGTACACTATTCATCCCTTGGCCATCTCAGGTCCGATTTTCACAATCTTCTGGAACTAATCTAGGGTAGCTCTGTACTTGGTCAGCATATCAATATCAGTAATGCAGTCTCAAAACCAGACAACACTAGTACAATACAAGCTACCACACGATCTAACTCAATCTCATTCTCATCCTACTATAGTATACGATATTTTACAGAATTCACTGATATAAAAACTCTCCCCAACTAGTCAAGAGATACACTACAGTAGAATAAAGCTTCAACAGGCAATGCATGACTCAATGCAAATCGTTTAGAAATAAACATATGGGAAGCATCCGTATTTATCAATAAAAAAGCAGGATAACTAAATCAAGAACAGTTACCTGCAACATCATCATCTGGTGCTTCCTGAGCCTGCTCCTCAGTCAAAGCAAATACTCTGGCCTGCTGTCTAGGAGGCTGGCCAACTGTCTGACTTCCTCCTGGCCTCTGCTGTGACTGAGATGGTGCTGGCTGAAATGAAGGAACAGCAGCTGATCGTCTACTCCACTGTGCCGCTGATCCAGATGATTCGGCTCTCTGGGATCCTTGAGAACCCTTCTGTGGACACACTCTGGCAAAATGTCCCTGTTGTTTGCAGAAGTGGCAACTACCAAGTACTCCTTGGCATTGCTCAGTGGAATGTCTCCCTCCACAATTTCCGCAGTAAACGCCGGTATAACTCTGTTCGGAACCACTGGAGCTAGCAGAACTGCCGCCAGACTTCTTAAACTGCTTTCCTCTAGCCTTCAGAAAATCTTTCTTTCTACCACTGCTACTGTCACTCTCAAATCGGGGAGGTGGTTGATGTGGTCTCGATTCTAGGGGAACAGATGCAGCTCTTCTCTGCCTTATCAGGCCTGCTTCAGCGCCCTTTGCTCTATTCATGGCATCAGCAAAGTTATTCGGTCGCCCTGTGTTCACCAATGTAAATATATCGGGATTTAAGCCATTGATGAACTGATCAGCAACGGCTTCGTCATTTCCAGCCACATGGGGAGCAAACTTCAATAAGGTAGAGAACTTGGTCACATATTCTTCAATGTTCAGCTGACCCTGTCTCAAATTGGCAAATTCCGCCCCCTTGTCTTTTCTGTACGACACTGGGAAAAATCTCTGATAAAACTCAGTTTTAAATACATCCCAAGTAATAGTCGTACCCCGATTCTCCAAGGCCTTCTTCATCGTAATCCACCAGTTCTTTGCAACATCAAGCAATTGGTGCCCAATCAATTTAATTCGGCGCTCATCACTGTACTCCAGTGAATCAAACAACATCTCAATGTTATCTAACCAACTTTCACACTCAACTGATGTCTCAGTACCCTTCAGTGTCGGTGGTTTGAACGACTGAAACCTTTTCAATAATGTCTCCATTGGAGTGGTTGTAACATCCATTGGAGGATTCGATGTGCTACCCTGTTCTGGTATTCTTCGAGGAGGCATATCTGAATATCAAAAGGATTAGTAACCCCAATCCAACAAACCTGTTTCAATTTAGTCCCTCCTCCGATCATCTTACTGCTGATCAAGAATCGGTTCAAATTCGTTCCCAATAATACATATTACACAATCGAATCAGATAAGTCAAGTAACATGTATTATATAAAGCAGTAAAGCATACTAGCAATCACAAGCAAGGAAAGAAAACTCAATCTACCCCGCTCACTAGCTTCTATCTCAGTCTGAAGGATCTATCGCTCTGATACCACCTGTTGTGGGGGCTCGGACGCTAATCATGTTCTTAATCATCATTGGGACTAATTAATCAATTATAAAACAGGGTCTAATTTTTTTTTTAAAATGCGGAACGTAGTGAAATAAAACGTATATACATCTCAGTATAAAAGTACAAGTCCTGTACCACATACATTTATTCAACTAAGGTTTAACAGCTAATATCAAGTGTCCAACCCTATCTCTAATCCAAGTCCGGAGCCTCCACTCTAATCACGATCTTTCCTCATCTCCTCGACCCTGAGCCTGTCCCACCTGTTGTCATGCACACATACAAAACAAGACAACAGCCGGATAACTCCGGTGAGAATAAATCCCAGTATAAACAATGTAAACATGCAATCATATAAAAACATATACAAAAGCATATAACAAATATCATTCACATGCAGCCAATCAACAAACATGTATGATATCAAAACTGTAAATCAACTAGTCGTATCAGACTTGACTCAAACAACGCGTCGTCTCAGACTCGACTCATTCCTAATCTAGGGATCCCGATTTTGAATATTGAGAATTATATCGAATCTCAGTCGATAGGAATGACCCAACCCTAAACGGCATCGATATAATTCCTATATCCAGTGTCTGGGCGAAACAGCCACAGAATTGACGAATCAGTCAAGGATTAAGAGAATCAGCCAATAATTAGACGAATCAGTCAGGGACTAGGCAAATCAGCCGATTACTAGGCGAATCAGCCAGTAGCTTGGCAACTCCGTCGATAGCTAGACGAGTCAGTCTATGACTAAACGAATCAGTAGTCAAAACATGCAGTGGCTATAAATCAATAGACTACAAACATCAATCTCATTAACTACAAATATCAATGCAGTAAACTAGGTATGTGATTTAGGAAAACTCGAGTCAAACCTCACTCGAGTTGTGCAATCCCAACTCAACATTAATTTATTCCTTTCTTTCTGTCACTCTGACTCTGTCAAAGTCTCGAACTCAAAGCCTGACAATATCAATCTGGCAATAACAATATCGAGGAGTATAATATCAATACATTACTCCAATCAAATCTGTTCTGCTCAATACTCAATCTAATTCACTATCGATGGCATAACGGTACAATATCGATATACCCAACAATACAATATTAGTCAGATATCACTTCCAATATCTCATAATCGATAACAATTCAATTTTGATATCAAATCGACTCCAAAACTACTCCGAAAATCATAACAATTTCATATGATATCTGTTCTCCAGTCCGGTTTCGATTATACAATGTCTAATATCGCAAGAACATCATATATGAATCATATCCGATTCCTTCAACATCATAATTTCAAATCATATCAAAACGTAGCAAAACTTACGTCCAGTTGAAGCCTGCGTCGATAAGAACACAGTACTGAAGTCGGATTCAAAATCGGACGGGCGGAACATTCACAAATCACAAATCTATACGCTAAAAGGCGTAAGGATTTCTTAGAGAAATCCTCGACTCTTCCTGCTAAATTCTGAAGAAGGAAACTTATATATATATATATATATATATATATATCTCATGCATGTAAAGATATGTGTCCCATTCTCCCTGATTTTCAGTCGGTGCTCGGGGGGTTATAAACTACTGCTCCGGCGCCGAACACTCTGCCCGGTACTCGGCTTGTTATCCATTGGCGCTCGGGCGGTAATTTTCTACCGCTCGGGCACCACAGGTTCTGCCCGAATGGTATTCTTATTGAACACTGGCGCTCGGGCGGTCATTTTCTACCACTCGGGCGCCAACAGTTTGTCCAAACATTGTACTTTTCATATGTTTTGCCCAATGTGGTCTCGAAATGGCCCGGCTATAATCACCTCAATTCTTAATCAATAATCTCAGATTAACAGAATCAAAATCTCGGGCATTACACCGGGAGTGCCCGTGCTACGTTGATTTCACATGTTTTATCTGGTCCTGATCGAGATTCAGATGATTTGAGCCGAAATTCGTCTGTCAACAAGTAATTAAAAATGGAAAAACACGTAAAGGGGTGCAACACGAGGACTTCCTAGGGGGTCACCCATCCTAGTACTGCTCTCGCAGAAGCACGCTTAAATTCGGAGTTTTGATGGGATCCGGTGCATTAGTGCTCGTATGATCGCACCTGACATTGAGTGGGATGTTTATTCTTATATTTCTCGAGTACGTGTGGAGCGGGCGCCGATGGACAACACGTGGCACTGCTCTCGCCCAATCAGAACCATGAAGTTAAGCGTTCTGACGCGATGACAGAGCTAGGATGGCTGACCTCCTTGGGCATTCCTCGTGTCGCGACCGTTTACGTAACTTATGGCTAAAACAGTCGAAATAATTGTTTTTAATGAGTTAACCATCTCCAAAATAATCTTCGTCGTACCCTTCTGCACAAAACCGGCTCACCACAACAAAAATCGCTAAATGTTCCTAGAAAATAGAAAAAAAAAAGAAGAAAAAAATAGCTAATGTAAAGCTATTATTATGCCTAGGATACGATAAAATGGAACCGGAATCGAATTTCAGACTTCCTAAACGGATTTCTCGAGGAAACGGAAGCTTAACAGAAGCGGAAAATCGCAAATTAGAGAGTTTTAGAGAAGGAATTTGGCTAAAATCTCGCCACCTCGTTGCGGAGTAATAAGTCTCGTTCGTTTTCCCGTTTACAATCAAATTAGGCTACAATTTTGTCCAAATCCGGCAGTGCCCGAGCTACGTTGATTTCACATGTCTTATCTGGTCCCGATCGAGATTCCGATGATTTGAGCCGAAAATCGTCTGTCAACAAGTAATCAAAAATAGAAAAACACGAAAAGAGGTGCAACAGGAGGACTTCCCAGGGGGGGTCACCCTTCCTAGTACTTCTCTCGCCCTAGCACGCTTAACTTCGGAGTTCTGATGGGATCCGATGCATTAGTGCTGGTATGATCGCACCTGACATTGAGTGGGATGTTTATATTTATATCCCTCTTTTACGTGTGGAGCGGGCGGCGTTGGAGAACATGCGGCACTGCTCTCGCCCAATCAGAACCATGAAGTTAAGCGTTCTGGCGCGATGGCAGAGCTAGGATGGGTGACCTCCCTGGGCAGTCCTCGTGTCGCGACCATTTACGTAAATTAAGGCTAAAACAGTCGAAATAATTGTTTTTAATGAGTTAACTGTCTCCAAAGTAATCTGCATCATACTCTTCTGCACAGAACCGGCCCACGACAAAAAAAATCGCTAAATGTTCCCAGAAAATAGAAAAAAAATAAGAAAAAGAAATGGCGAATGTAAAGCTATTATTATGCCTAGGATACGATAAAATGGAACCAGAATCGAATTTCGAACTTCCTAAGCGGATTTCTCGAGGAAACGGAAGCTTAACAGAAGCGGAAATCGCAAATTAGAGGGTCTTAGAGAAGGAATTCGGCTAAAATCTTGCAACCTCATTGCGGAGTAATGAGTCTCGTTCGTTTGCCTGTTTACAATCAAATTAGCCAACAATTTTGTCCAAATCCGGCAGTGCCCGAGCTACGTTGATTTCACATGTTTTATCTAGTCCCGATCAAAATTCAGATGATTTGAGCCGAAAATCGTCTGTCAACAAGTGATCAAAAATAGAAAAACACGAAAAACGGTGCAACACGAGGACTTCCCAGGGGGTCGGGTCACCGATCCTAGTACCGCTCTCGCCCAAGCACGCTTAATTGCGGAGTTCTGATGGGATCCGGTGCATTAGTGCTGGTATTATCGCACCCGACATTCAGTGAGATGTTTATTCCTATATCCCTGGAGTACGTGTGGAGCAGGCGGCGATGGAAAACACGCAGCACTGCTCTCGTCCAATCAGAACCATTAAGTTAAGAGTTCTGGTACGATGGAAGAGCGAGGATGGGTGACCTCCCTGGGCAGTCCTCATGTTGCGACCGTGTAAGTAAATTATGGATAAAACAGTCGAAATAATTGTTTTTAATGAGTTAACCGTCTCCGTTGTAATCTGCGTCATAACCTTCCGCACAGAACCGGCTCACGACAACAATAATCGCTAAATGTTCCCAGAAAATAGAAAAAAAATAAGAAGAAGAAAATAGCGAATGTAAAGCTATTATTATGCCTGGGATACGATAAATTGGAACCGGAATCGAATTTCGAACTTCCTAAGCGGATTTCTCGAGGAAATGGAATCTTAACAGAAGCGAAAAATCGCAAATTAGAGGGTCTTAGAGAAGCAATTCGGCTAAACTCTCGCCAAATCATTGCAGAGTAATGAGTCTCGTTCGTTTGCCCGTTTACAACAAAATTAGCCTACAATTTTGTCAAATCCGGCAGTTCCCGAGCTACGTTGATTTCACATGTCTTATCAGGTCACGATCGAGATTCAGATGATTTGAGCCGCAAATCGTCTGTCAACAAGTAATCAAAAATAGAAAAACACGAAAAGGGGTGTAACACGAGGACTTCCCAGGGGGTCACCCATCCTAGTACTGGTCTCACCCAAGCACGCTTAACTTCGGATTTCTGATGGGATCCGGTGCATTAGTGCTGGTATGATCGCACCCGAAATTGAGTGGGATGTTTATTCTTATATTCCTCGAGTACGTGTGGAGCGGGCGGCGATGGACAACACGCGGCACTGCTCTCGCCCAATCAGAACCATGATGTTAAGCGTTCTGGCGCAATGGCAGAGCTAGGTTGGGTGACCTCTCTAGGCAGTCCTCGTGTCGCAACCGTTTACATAAATTATGGATAAAACAGTCGAAATAATTGTTTTCAATGAGTTAACCGTCTCCGGAGTAATCTGCGTCATGCCCTTCCGCACAGAACCGGCTCACGACAACAAAAATCGCTAAATGTTTCCAGAAAATACAAAAAAATAAGAAGATGAAAATAACAAATGTAAAGCTATTATTATGCTTGGGATACGATAAAATGGAACCGAAATCGAATTTCGAACTTCCTAAGCGGATTTCTCGAGGAAACGAAAGCTTAACAGAATCGGAAAATCGCAAATTAGACGGTCTTAGAGAAGGAATTCGGCTAAAATCTCGCCAGCTCATTGCGGAGTAATGAGTTTCGTTCGTTGGCCCGTTTACAATCAAATTAGGCTACAATTTTGACCAAATCCGGCAGTGCCCGAGCTACGTTGATTTCACATGTCTTATCTGGTCCTTGTCGAGATTTCGATGATTTGAGCCGAAAATCGTCTGTCAACAAGTAATCAAAAATAGAAAAACACTAAAAGAGGTGCAACACGAGGACTTCCCAGGGGGTCACCCATCCTAGTACTTCTCTCGCCCAAGCACTCTTAACTTCGGAGTTGTGGGGTCCCGGACGCTAATCGTTTTCTTAATCATCTTTGGGAGTTAATTATCAATTCAGATAATCAGGGTCTAAAAATTTTTCTTTTTAAAATGCAAGTGCGGAGCGTAATGGAATGTAACTAATATATATCTCAGTATATAAGTACAATAATGTACAACAATTATTCAAACTAGTCTAAGGTTCAACTACTAAATTTTAAGTATTAAACCAAATCTACAATAAGTCCGGAATCACCACTCTAAACTCGTCTTCTCTCATCATCTTCTTGACCCCGATCCTGTCCCACCTGTTGTCATGCACACATACAAAACAAGACAACAGCCAGATACTCCGGTGAGAATAAATCCCAGTATAAATAATGTATACATGCAGTTAACTGAATTAACATAAAAGCATGAATTATATCTTATCACATGTAGCATAACCAAACAACATGTATCAATACCAGTCTGTCTCGCACATTCCCTTACTCGCGCATATGCGCGCCTTCCGCCGCGCATGTGCGCCGAACTCTCTGGACGTTCCACGCATATGCGCGCATTCAAGCCGCGCATGTGCGCCGATTATATTCTTCACACCTAATGTGATTCCTTCTTTCGGCTCTCCCGATCTGATCCGTTCCGTCTATAATCATCTTTAAATAAATAAATAAATCATTTCAGATTAATCTCAGATTACAGTAACAAAATCTCGGGCCTTACATTTCTCCCCCTCTTAGATCGGAGTTCGTCCTCGAACTCGCAAGTAATCAATTCAGATATATCAGAAGAATGTATACAGATTTTAAATCAGAAACTCATCTCAATGAATCCATTCTGAAATCTCAATCTCATATCATATTCTGTCTTTCAAATAATCTCTTTGCTATTTTGAAAATCTTACTGTGTTTTCAACAACAGAATAATTTTCATTTTCTTCTGAATCAGTTCCATTTTTCTTGCTCTATCTCAGACTCTATCAGATCTTATCTCAGATATCTTTGAGTCATTATCCTTATACGCAGGAAATCTGCAGTTCTCATTGGACCAGAATGCACAAAGTAATAATGTTTCGTTTTCACTAGTGCTAACATCCAGCACTACGGCTCTATAAATAACTTCCCATATCTGGATAGTATAGAAAAAAGTTCATGGTATATTCTGCCACAAGCACAAAATCAAGCAAAATCACAATCTGATATATTCTACTTCGGCATTCTAGTTATTCTGACCACTTTTCTTACATCGATCTGTGTCATTTGGTCATGTTTGTACGTTATCTGGTACAAACTAATAGATATAGATTGAACAATCTGTCAATCACAATCACATTACATCACAATCTGGAAAGTATTGCAGTGATCTCATTACGGAATTCATCGAAGTATACTCCCCATGTCTAGTCAGAAATATACAAATTCTGTAATAAATCTTTTGATTTCTATCTTTCTGTCTTCATTTATTGGCAATTCCGATATTTTAGTACAAGTTCTGCCAACATTTCAGTACCAATTCTGTCACAACTGATTTAATCTGTCTATATAAAAACTATATGTTCGAATTATCATATACTTTCTGTTACCTGAACGACTACTGAATCCATTTCTGTGCGCTTCTGACCCTAACTGTCATTTCCAATTCGAACTATTTGGTATAAACAATCAGTTAATAATATAAATTAAAGAAAAATACCTACCTGGTATTCGGTTCTGATTATCGATATCAAATTCTGTTGTACAATTCTGAAACATTTGACATTACAAGATAATCATTTTCATACAGTAAAAATCACATATCTGTCACCCTGATCGATGCTCTGCTCTGATTATCGAAATTAAGTTCTGGACATTCTGATTATATTTCTGAACTGCTGTAATTCTTGAATTCAGTTCTGATTCGGTTTGAATAATCTTTATCAAACACTGAATCAGAATAACCGTACTATCAAATCAGATTCGGAATATCAATAATCTATACTGATCTAGAAGCTAACAATTCTCAAGCAGTTCAAAACATACTCGGATAATACAATCTGCCCACTCTGACAAAATAAATTCTCTGATATTTCTGATATCGGTATGGTTCTCAGTCACTGATCACAATTTTAACTGTGTCAAGAACAATCGGTATACTAACTTCAGATATCGCACACTCTGAATACAATCTGTTTCAAGCAGAATTCATATCTGAAAAATTTCTGTATACAATAATCACATTTCTCAGAATATCCCATTCAATCTTCAGTTATTCGATTCAATCAATCAGATGCTGCGAATATATCAAAATATCATAGATACAACGAGCATGAAATCATCAGAATATCTCTGAACATACTGAAATATGCCAAAGAGAAACAATAAATCAGATGTAACTCCTTGTCGGTACTCTTCTACTGATCTTTTAATTCTTTCAATTCATTCAGTGTCATTCTGGACATTCAATATCATTCTGTACTGAATTCTAAAACAATAAACAGTATCTGGTCTCAATTCAATTCTGAAATCTATCTTTCTGATATAAAGCAAATCTGAAATCTTATCTGGGCAAACATCAGCTAACTCGTACATCATTGGCAAATCTGCCAATGCTAGACTCGATTTCAGTATGTCTACTGAATACATAAGGATGCCATCTGCTCCTTTCTGCAACAATCGAGTCCCTAGACAACATAAATATCAAAGGAATTTTGAATCTAGAATCCTTACCGTGAAATCTCTACTCATCAGCCATATCTGGTCTGAATCTTATACTCTCCTGAAAGGAATCTATAATAGTTCTGTACTTGTTCAGCATATTAATGTCAATCATGCAATCAAATCAGAAAACACAAGTACATCATAATTTAACTCGATCTCATTCTCATCTTACTATAGTATACAATATATCACAGAAATCTCTGATATCAATTTTTCTTTCCCAGAAGGTACAAAAATTAATACTACCGCAATACAGACCCAACAGGTACCGTATATATCAATGCAACTCAGTCAGAGACAATTGTAAGAAATTCATTAATATATATCAATACATATGCAATATAATCATAAAAGAACAGTACCTTCCACTATATCATCAAGTGCCTCTTGGGTCTGTTCCTCGGTCACTACCACCAGATGGTCTAGCTCTCTGAAATCTGCGGGAATCTCTCTGGGGACAAACTCTAGCAAAGTGTCCCGGCTGTCGGCAGATACGACAACTACCAGTCACTCCCTGGCATTTCCCTGTGGAATGTCTCCCTCCGCAAATCCTGCAATACACTCCAGTATAACTTGAGCTGGAACCACTGGAGCTAGTTGAACCGCTCAGTCCGCTCCTTAACTTCTTGAATGGTTTCTTTCGAGCTTTCAGCAAATCTTGCTTTCCATTCGTGCTGCCGCGATCAAATCGGAGAGGGGATTGCTGTGTCTGGGGTTGCATCGCACACACCCTTTTTAGTTGTCTTATCAGACTCGCCTCCACTCTCTTCGCTTTACTCAATGCATCAGAAAAATGATAAGGTCGCTGCATATTCATCAATGCAACTATCTCCGAGTTCAATCCTCTAATGAACTGATCCGCTACAGCTTCATCATTTCCAATTACATTAGGAGCAAAACGCAGTAGAGTAGAGAATTTAGCAACATATTCTTCAATAGTCAGTTGACCTTGTCTCAAGTTCTCAAACTCTGCTTTCTTGTCCTCTCGGTACGAAACTTAGAAAAATCTTCGATAAAATTCAGTTCTGAATATTTCCCACGAAATCACTGTACCTCTCTGTTCTAGCATTCTTTTACTTGTAATCCACCAACTCCTGGCAGTCTCTCGTAACTAGTGGAATATCAGTTTAATTCTCTGCTCATCTGAATAATTAAGTAAATCAAACAGTATTTCTATGTCATCAAACCAGTTCTCACAATCTTCAGACGTCTCGGTACCACTCAAGTTCGGCGGTTGAAATACCTGAAATTCTTTCAACTGTATTTCCATCTGAGTTTCTGATACATCTATCTGTTCAGTCGAAGTACTACCCCTTTCTGGAATTCTCCGTGGAGGTATATCTGCTTATCAAAACATTAGTACTCAAATACTACAAATCTGTTCCAAATCTTTCTCTGATCATCTTACTGCTGATCATGAATCAGATCTGATTCATACTCAATAATACATAATACCAACTCAAATCAGATAATCAGGTAACCATGTATTTCGAAGCAGTAAAGCATAATGTCATGCTAGCATACGCAATATCGTTCAACATTAAAATAATTCTCATGCTAGCAATCACATGCAAGGAAAGAAAACTCAATCTATCTACCCCGCTCATTCTCATCTATCTCAGTCTAAAGGATCTATCGCTCTGATACCACCTGTTGTGGGGTCCCGGACGCTAATCGTTTTCTTAATCATCTTTGGGAGTTAATTATCAATTCAGATAATCAGGGTCTAAAATTTTTTCTTTTTAAAATGCAAGTGCGGAGCATAATGGAATGTAACTAATATACATCTCATTATATAAGTACAATAATGTACAATAATTATTCAAACTAGTCTAAGGTTCAACTACTAAATTTTAAGTATTAAACCAAATCTACAATAAGTCCGTAATCACCACTCTAAACTCGTCTTCTCTCATCATCTTCTTGACCCCGATCCTGTCCCACCTGTTGTCATGCACACATACAAAACAAGACAACAGTCGGATACTCCGGTGAGAATAAATCCTAGTAGAAATAATGTATACATGCAGTTAACTGAATTAACATAAAAGCATGAATTATATCTTATCACATGTAGCATAATCAGACAACATGTATCAATACCATTCTGTAAATAAAACATGAATCGTAATCTACGAAACATAAATCAATACGGATCTGTAAATCAAATTCTAGTCTCAATATCTAAGACTCGACTCATCTCTCATTCTAATCTAGGGATCTTGATCTAATTTAGACTTCGGTATGCTGTATCGAATGTCTACAATAGACGTCGATCTACATCTAAGCTCATCGATACACCGTAAGTCTAGAGTCTACGCGGTTCTGTCAAAGACTCGGCGGTTCTGCCCTAGCTAGGCTGATCTGCCCTAGACTCAAACTCTGGCTCTGCTATAATTCAATAGACTAAACATATCAATCTGATAATCTGAAAATATCAATGCAATAAAGTAAAGTATGTGATTTTGGAAAACTCAAGTCAAACCTAACTCGAGTTGTGTAATCCCGAATCAACATTTATTTATACCTTTCTCTTCACGATCTGATGAAGAAGAAGTCTTGTATGTCAATCTGTCCATACCCAGTCTGGCAATGACAAGTCACATAAATACCATATCAGTATATAACTCAATTCAAGACCCGTTCTGATCAATACTCAAATCGGTATATAATCTGATCCATATCTGAACAAGGTACAATCTAATTCATATCAATGATATCACGATACAATCGAAATCATTACTGAATCTGATCAATCTCAATCAATACTGAATCTGATCAATATCAATCTACTGATGTTTCGACAGCATAACAATACAGTCTTGATACCCCGTCAATCTCAACATCACAGATATAATACCAGAATACATAATCAGTATCCGTACAATTCAAAATTTGAATAATAACACAACTCTGATATAGAATCTCAACTAAATCAACTCTGAAATTCATAATAATTGTATAACCAGTCTATTCTTTAATCTGACTTCAATTATACAATGCCTACTGTAGCAGGAACATCATATCTGATTCATATTCAATTCTGACAATATCATAAATTCAAATCATGTCTAAACTTAACAAAACTTACGTCCAGTTGTAGCTGTCGTCGCTAGTAACACGATACCGTACTCGGATTCAAAATCAGACAGACGGAATTTGCGTGGCGTTCAATTTTCGCACATCAGGAACTTGGAGCTTCGGTTCCTCTCTTCTTCTTATTTCTGAGAATTTGACGTTGCTTATATATATATATATATATACATATACACGTCGCACGGTGATGGCAAGAGGCATCCTTTCGTTTTGCATGCCTCGCGCATATGCGCGTACAAGGTCGCGCATATGCGCCTGGCTTTCTGCCCGGCACCTTGTGGTTTATCCTCTCGCGCATATGCGCGAGATTTTCTGTCTCGCACATTCCCTTACTCGCGCATATGCGCGCCTTCCGCCGCGCATGTGCGCCGAACTTTCTTGACGTTCCGCGCATTCAAGCCGCGCATGTGCGCCGATTATATTCTTCACACCTAATGTGATTCCTTCTTTCGGCTCTCCCGATCTGATCCGTTCCGTCTATAATCATCTTTAAATAAATAAATAAATCATTTCAGATTAATCTCAGATTACTCTCACAAAATCTCGGGCCTTACAGGAGTTCTGATGGGATCCAATGCATTAGTGCTGGTATAATCGCACCCGACATTGAGTGGGATGTTTATTTTTATATCCCTCGAGTACGTGTGGAGCGGGCGGCGATGGACAACACGCGGCACTGCTCTCGCCCAATCAGAACCATGAAGTTAAGCGTTCTGGCGCGATGGCAGAGCTAGGACTGGTGACCTCCCTGGGAAGACACCTCGTGTCGCGACCGTTTACGTAAATTAAGGCTAAAACAGTCGAAATAATTGTTTTTAATGAGTTAACCGTCTCCAGAGTAATCTGCATCATACCCTTCCGCACAGAACCGGCTCACGACAAAAAAAATCGCTAAATGTTCCCAGAAAATAGAAAAAAATAAGAAGAAGAAAATAGCGAATGTAAAAATATTATTATGCTTGGGATACGATAAAATGGAACCGGAATCAAATTTCAAACTTCCTAAGCGGATTTCTACAGGAAATGGAAGCTTAACAGAAGCGGAAAATCGCAAATTAGAGGGTCTTAGAGAAGAAATTCGGCTAAAATCTTGCCACCTCATTGCGGAGTAATGAGTCTCGTTCGTTTGCCCGTTTACAATCAAATTAGCCTACAATTTTGTCCAAATCCGGCAGTGCCCGAGCTACGTTGATTTCACATTGTTTATCTGGTCCCGATCGAGATTCAGATGATTTGAGCCGAAAATCGTCTGTCAACAAGTAATCAAAAATAGAAAAACATGAAAAGAGGTGCAACACGAGGACTTCCCAGGCGGTCACCCATTCTAGTACTGCTCTCGCTAAAGCACGCTTAACTTCAGAGTTCTGATGGGATCTGGTGCATTAGTGCTGGTATGATCGCACCCGACATTCAGTGAGATGTTTATTCTTCTATCCCTCGAGTACGTGTGGAGCGGGCGGCGATGGACAACACGCGGCACTGCTCTCTCTTAATCAGAACCATGAAGTTAAGCGTTTTGGTGCGATGACAGAGCTAGGAAGGGTGACCCCTCGGAGAAGTCCTCGTGTGGCCACCGTTTACGTAAATTATGGATAAAACAGTCGAAATAATTGTTTTTAATGAGTTAACTGTCTCCGGAGTAATCTGCGTCATACCCTTCCGCACTGAACCGGGTCACGACAACAAAAATCCCTAAATGTTCCCAGAAAATACAAAAAAAAAATAAGAATAATAAAATAGCGAATGTAAAGCTACTATTATGCCTGGGATACGATAAAATGGATCCAGAATCGAATTTCGAACTTCCTAAGCGGATTTCTCGAGGAAACGGAAACTTGACAGAAGCGGAAAATCGCAAATTAGAGGGTCTTAGAGATGGAATTCGGCTAAAATCTCGCCAGCTCATTGCGGAGTAATGAGTCTCGTTCGTTTGCCCGTTTACAATCAAATTAGCTTAAAATTTTGTCCAAATCCGGCAGTGCCCGAGCTACGTTGATTTCACATGGTTTATCTGGTCTCGATCGAGATTCAGATGATTTGAGCCGAAAATCGTTTGTCAACAAGTAATCAAAAATATAAAAACCCGAAAAGGGGTGTAACACGAGGACTTCCCATGGGGTCACCCATCCTAGTTCTGCTCTCGCCCAAGCACGATTAATTTCGAAGTTCTGATGGGATCCGGTGCATTAGTGCAGGTATGATCGCACCCGACATTGAGTGGGATGTTTATTCTTATACCCCTCGAGTACGTGTGGAGCGGGCGGCGATGGACAACACGCGGCACTGCTCTCGCCCAATCAGAACCATGAAGTTAAGCGTTCTGGAGCGATGAAAGAGCCAGGATGGGTAACCTCCCTGGGCATTCCTCGTGTCGCGACCGTTTACGTAAATTATGGATAAAACAGTCTAAATAATTGTTTTTAATGAGTTAACCGTCTTCGAAGTAATCTCCGCCATACACTTCCGTACAGAACCGGCTCACGACAACAAAAATTGCAAAATGTTTCCAGAAAATAGAAAAAAATAAGAAAAAGAAAATAGCATATGTAAAGCTATTATTTTGCTTGGGATACGATAAATTTGAACCGGAATCGAATTTTGAACTTTCGAAGCGGATTTCTCGAGGAAACAAAAGCTTAACAGAAGCTAAAAATTGCAAATTAGAGGGTCTAAGAGAAGAAATTCGGATAAACTCTCGCCAGCTCATTGCGGAGTAATGAGTCTCGTTCGTATGCCCGTTTACAATCAAATTAGGCTACAATTTTGTCCTAATCCGGCAGTGCCCGAGCTACGTTGATTTCACATGTCTTATCTGGTCCCGATCAAGCTTCCGATGATTTGAGCCAAAAATCGTCTGTCAACAAGTATTTTAAAAATAGAAAAACACGAAAAGGGGTGCAACACGAGGACTTCCCTGGGGTCACCCATCCTAGTATTGCTCTCGCCCAAGCACGCTTAACTTCGGAGTTCTGATGGGATCCGATGCATTAGTGCTGGTATTATCGCATTCGACATTCAGTGAGATGTTTATTCTTATAGCCCTGGAGTACGTGTGGAACGGGCGACGTTGGAAAACACGCGGCACTGCTCTCGCCCAATCAGAGCCATGAAGTTAAGCGTTCTAGTGCGATGGCAGAGCTAGGATGGGTGACCTCCCTGGGCAGGCCTCGTGTCGCGACCGTTTAAGTAAATTATGGATAAAACAGTCGAAATAATTGTTTTTAATGAGTTAACCATCTCCGTTGTAATCTGCGTCATACCCTTCCGCACAGAACCGGCTCACGACAACAAAAATCGCTTAATGTTCCCATAAAATAGAAAAAAATAAGAAGAATAAAATAACGAATGTAAAGCTATTATTAAACTTGGGATACGACAAAATGGAACCGAAATCGAATTTCGAACTTCCTAAGCGGATTTCTCGAGGAAACGGAAGCTTAACAGAAGCGGAAAATCGCAAATTAGAGGGTCTTAGAGAAGGAATTCGGCTAAAATCTCGCCACCTCGTAGAGGAGTAATATGTCTCGTTCGTTTTCCCGTTTACAATCAAATTAGGCTACAATTTTGTCCAAATCCGGCAGTGCCCGAGCTACGTTGATTTCACATGTCTTATCAGGTCACGATCGAGATTCAGATGATTTGAGCGGAAAATCGTCTGTCAACAAGTAATCAAAAATAGAAAAACACGAAAAGGGGTGCAACACGAGGACTTCCCAGGGGGTCACCCATCCTAGTACTTCTCTCGCCCTAGCACGCTTAACTTCGAGTTCTGATGGGATCCAATGCATTAGTGCTGGTATGATCGCACCCAACATTGAGTGGGATGTTTATTTTTATATCCCTCGAGTACGTGTGGAGCGGGCGGCGATAGACAACACGCGGCACTGCTCTAGCCCAATCAGAACCATGAAATTAAGCGTTCTGGCGCGATGGCAGAGCTAGGATGGGTGACCTCCCTGGGCAGTCCTCGTGTCGCGACCATTTACGTAAATTAAGGTTAAAACAGTCGAAATAATTGTTTTTAATGAGTTAACCGTCTCATGAGTAATCTACATCATACCCTTCCGCACAGAACCGGCCCACGACAAAAAAAATCGCTAAATGTTCCCAGAAAATAGAAAAAAATAAGAAGAAGAAATAGCGAATGTAAAGGTATAATTATGCCTGGGATACGATAAAATGGAACCGGAATCGAATTTCGAAATTCCTAAGCGGATTTTTCGAGGAAACGGAAGCTTAACAGAAGCGGAAATCGCAAATTCGAGGGTCTTAGAGAAGGAATTCGGCTAAAATCTTGCAACCTCATTGCCGAGTACTGAGTCTCGTTCGTTTGACTGTTTACAATCAAATTAGCCTACAATTTTGTCCAAATCCGGCTGTGCCTGAGCTACGTTGATTTCAAATGTTTTACCTGGTCCCGATCAAGATTCAGATGATTTGAGCCGAAAATCGTCCGTCAACACGAGGACTACCTAGGGGGTCACACCATCCTAGTACTGCTCTCGCCCAAGCACGCTTAACTTCGGAGTTCTGACGGGATCCGGTGCATTAGTGCTGGTATTATCACACCCGACATTCAATGAGATGTTTATTCTTATATCCCTCGAGTACGTGTGGAGCGGGCGGCGATGGACAACACGCGACACTGCTCTCGCCCAATCAGAACCATGAAGTTAAGCGTTTTGGTGCGATGGAAGAGCTAGGATCGGTGACCTCCCTGGGCAGACCTCATGTCGCGACCGTTTAAGTAAATTATGGATAAAACAGTCGAATAATTGTTTTTAATGAGTTAACTGTCTCCGTTGTAATCTGCGTCATACCCTTCCGCACAGAACCGGCTCACGACAACAAAAATCGCTAAATGTTCCCAGAAAATAGAAAAAAAAATAAGAAGAAGAAAATAGCGAATGTAAAGCTATTATTATGCTTGGGATACGATAAAATGGAACTGGAATCGAATTTCGAACTTCCTAAGCGGATTTCTCGAGGAAACGGAAGCTTAAAAGAAGCGAAAAATCGCAAATTAGAGGGTCTTAGAGAAGGAATTCGGCTAAACTCTCGCCAGCTCATTGCAGAGTAATGAGTCTCGTTCGTTTGCCCATTTACAACAAAATTAGCCTACAATTTTGTCAAATCCGACAGTGCCCGAGCTACGTTGATTTCACATGTCTTATCTGGTCCCGATCGAGATTCAGATGATTTGAGCCGAAAATCATCTGTCAACAAGTAATCAAACATAGAAAAACACGAAAAGGGGTGCAACACGAGGACTTCCCAGGCGGTGACCCATTCTAGTACTGCTCTCGCCCAAGCACTCTTAACTTCGGAGTTCTGATGGGATCTGGTGCATTAGTGCTGGTATGATCGTACCCGAAATTGAGTGGGATGTTTATTCTTATATCCCTCGAGTACGCGGCACTACTCTCTGCCAATCAGAACCATGAAGTTAAGCGTTTTGGTGCGATGACAGAGCTAGGATGGGTGACCTCTCTGAGAAGTCCTCGTGTGGCGATCGTTTACGTAAATTATGGATAAAAAAGTCGAAATAATTGTTTTTAATGTGTTAAGTGTCTCTGGAGTAATGTGCGTCATACCCTTCCGCACAGAACCGGCTCACGAAAACAAAAATCGCTAAATGTTCCAAGAAAATAGAAAAAAAAAATAAGAAGAAGAAAATAGCGAATGTAAAGCTATTATTATGCTTGGGATACGTTAAAATTGAACCGAAATCGAATTTCGAACTTCCTAAGCGGATTTCTCGAGGAAACGAAAGCTTAACAGAAGCGGTAAATCACAAATTAGAGGGTCTTAGAGAAGGAATTCGGTTAAAATCTCGTCAGCTCATTGCGGAGTAATGAGTCTCGTTCGTTTGCCCGTTTACAACCAAATTAGCCTACAATTTTTTCCAAATCCGGCAGTGCCGGAGCTACGTTGAATTCACATGTCTTATCTGGTCCTGATCGAGATTAAGATGATTTGAGCCGAAAATCTTCTGCTAACAAGTAATCAAAAATAGAAAAACAAGAAAAGCGGTGCAACACGAAAACTTCCTAGGGGGTCACCCATCCTAGTACCGCTATCACCCAGGCACGCTTGACTTCGGAGTTCTGATGGGATCCGATGAATTAGTGTTGGTATTATCGCACCCGACATTGACTGGGATGTTTATTCTTATACCCCTCGAGTACGTGTGGAGCGGGCGGTGATGGACAACACGCGACACTGCTCTCGCCCAATCAGAACCATGAAGTTAAGCGTTCAGGAGCGTTGACAGAGCCAGGATGGGTGACCTCCCTGGGCATTCCTCGGGTCGCGACCGTTTACGTAAATTATGGATAAAAAGTCGAAATAATTGTTTTTAATGAGTTAACCGTCTCCGGAGTAATCTGCGTCATACCCTTCCGCACAGAACCGGCTCACGACAACAAAAACTGCTAAATGTTCCCAGAAAATAGGAAAAAAAATAAGAAGAAGAAAATAGCGAATGTAAAGCTATTATTATGCCTGAGATACGATAAAATAGAACCGGAATCGAATTTCGAACTTTCTAAGCGGATTTCTAGAGGAAACAAAAGCTTAACAGAAGCGGAAAATCGCAAATTAGAGTGTCTTAGAGAATGAATTCGGCTAAAATTTCGCCAGCTTATTACAGAGTAATGATTCTCGTTCGTTTGTCCGTTTACAATCAAATTAGCCTACAATTTTGTCCAAATCCGGCAGTGCCCGAGCTACGTGGATTTCACATGTCTTATCTGGTCACGATCGAGATTCAGATGATTTGAGCCGAAAATCGTCTGTCAACAAGTAATCAAAAATAGAAAAACACGAAATGGTCTGCAACACGAGGACTTCCCAGGGGGTCACCCATCCTAGTACTGCTCTCGCCCAAGCACGCTTAACTTCGGAGTTCTGATGGGATCCAAAATTAGTGCTGGTATGATCGCACTCGATATTGAGTGGGATGTTTATTGTTATATCCCTCGAGTACGTGTGGAGCGGGAGGCGATGGACAACACGCGGCACTGCTCTCGTCCAATCAGAACCATGAAGTTAAGCGTTCTGGCGCGATGGCAGAGCTAGGATGGGTGACTTCCCTGGGCAATCCTTGTGTCGCGACCGTTTACGTAAACTATGTATAAAACAGTCAAAACAATTGTTTTTAATGAGTTAACGGTCTCCGGAGTAATCTACGTCATACCCTTCCGCACCGAACTGGCTAATGACAACAAAAATCGCTAAATGTTCCTAGAAAATATAAAAAAATAAGAAGAAAAAAATATCGAATGGAAAGCTATTATTATGCTTGGGATACGATAAAATGGAACCGGAATCGAATTTCGAAATTCCTATGCGGATTTCTCAAGGAAACGGAAGCTTAACAGAAGTGAAAAATCGCAAATTAGAGGGTCTTAGAGAAGGAATTCAGCTAAAATCTCACCACCTCATTGCAGTGTAATGAGTCTCGTTCGTTTGCCCGTTTACAATCAAATTAGCCTACAATTTTGTCCAACTCCGGCAGTGCCCGTGCTACGTTGATTTCACATGTCTTATCTGGTCCCGATCGAGATTAAGATGATTTGAGCCGAAAATCATCTCTCAACATGTATCAAAAATAGAAAAACACGAAAAGGCATGCAACCCGAGGACTTCCCAGGGGGTCACCAATCCTAGTACTTCTCTCACCCAAGCACGCTTAACTTCGGAGTTCTGATGCGATCCGGTGAATTAGTGCTGATATGATCGCACCCGACATTGAGTGGGATGTTTATTCTTATATCCCTCGAGTCCGTGTGAAGCGGGCGGCGATGGACAACACGCGGCACTGCTCTCGCCCAATCAGAACCATGATGTTAACCGTCACCGGAGTAATCTTCGTCGAACCCTTCCGCGCAGAACCGGCTTACGATAACAAAAATCGCTTAATTTTCCCAGAAAATAGAAAAAAATAAGAAGAAGAAAATAACGAATGTAAAGCTATTATTATACTTGGGATACGATAAAATGGAACCGAAATCGAATTTCGAAATTCCTAAGCGGATTTCTCAAGGAAACGGAAGCTTAACAGAAGCGGAAAATCGCAAATTAGAGGGTCTTAGAGAAGGAATTCGGCTAAAATCTCACCAGCTCATTGCAGAGTAATGAGTCTCGTTCGTTTGCCCGTTTACAATAAAATTAGGCTACAATTTTGTCCAAATCCGGCAGTGCCCGAGCTACGTTGATTTCACATGTCTTATCTGGTCCTGATCGAGATTCCGATGATTTGAGCCGAAAATCGTTTGTCAACAAGTAATCAAAAATAGAAAAACACGAAAAGGGGTGCAACGCAAAAACTTCCCAAGGGGTCACCCATCCTAGTACTGCTCTCGCCCAAGCACGCTTAACTTCGGAGTTCTGATGGAATCCGGTGCATTAGTACTGGTATGATCGCCCCCCGACATTGAGTGGGATGTTTATTCTTATATCCCTCGAGTATGTGTGGCGCGGGCGGAGATGGACAACACACGGCACTGCTCTCGCCCAATCAGAACCATGAAGTTAAACGTTCAGGAGTGATGGCAGAGCTAGGAAGGGTGACCTCCCTAGGCATTCCTCGTGTCGCAACCGTTTACGTAAATTATGGATAAAGCAGTCAAAATAATTGTTTTTAATGAGTTAACCGTCTCCGGAGTAATCTTCGTAATACCCTTCTGCACAGAACCGCTCAAGACAACAAAAATCGCTAAATGTTCCCAGAAAATAGAAAAAAATTAAGAAGAAGAAAAGAGCGAATTTAAAGCTATTATTATGCCTGGGATACGATAAAATGGAACCGGAATCGAATTTCGAACTTCCTAAGCGGATTTCTACAGGAAATGGAAGCTTAACATAAGCGGAAAATCGCAAATTAGAGGGTCTTAGAGAAGGAATTCGGCTAAAATATCGTCAGCTCATTGCGTAGTAATGAGTCTCGTTCGTTTGCCCGTTTACAATCAAAATAGCATACAGTTTTGTCCAAATCCGGCAGTGCCCGAGCTACGTTGGTTTCACATGTCTTATCTGGTCCCGATCGAGATTCAGGTGATTTGAGCCGAAAATGTTCTGTCTACAAGTAATAAAAAATAGAAAAACATGAAAAGGGGTGCAACACGATGACTTCCCTGGGGTCACCCATCCTGGTACTGCTCTCGCTCAAGCACGCTTAACTTCCGAGTTCTGATGGGATCCGGTGCATTAGTGCTTGTATGATCGCACCCGACATTGAGTGGGATGTTTATTCTTATATCCCTCGAGTACGTGTGGAGCAGGCGGCGATGGATAACACGCGGCACTGCTCTCGCCCAATCAGAACCATGAAGTTAAGCGTTCTGGCGCGATGGCAGAGCTAGGATGGGTGACCTCCCTGGGTAATCCTCGTGTCGCGACCGTTTACGTAAATTATGGCTAAAACAGTCGAAATAACTGTTTTTAATGAGTTAACCGTCTCCGAAGTAATCTGCATCATACCCTTCCGCACAGAACCGGCTCACGACAACAAAAATTGCTAATTGTTCCCAGAAAATAGAAAAAAAATAAGAAGAAGGAAATAACGAATGTAAAGCTATTATTATGCCTGGGATACGATAAAATGGAACCGGAATCGAATTTCGAACTTCCTAAACGGATTTCTCGAGGAAACGGAAACTTGACAGAAGCGGAAAATCGCAAATTAGAGGGTCTTAGAGAAGGAATTCAGCTAAAATCACGCCAGCTCATTGCGGAGTAATGAGTCTCGTTCGTTTGTCCGTTTAGAATCAAATTAGCCTTCAAATTTTTCCAAATCCGGCAGTGCCCGAGCTACATTGATTTAACATGTCTGATCATGTCCCGATCGAGATTCTGATGATTTGAGCCGAAAATCTTCTATCAACAAGTAATCAAAAATAGAAAAACACGAAAAGGGGTGTAACACGGGGACTTCCCAGGGGGTCACCCACCCTAGTACTGCTCTCTTCCAAGCACGATTAACTTTAGAGTTCTGATGGGATCTGGTGCATAAGTGCTGGTATGATCGCACCCGACATTGACTGGGATGTTTATTCTTATACCCCTCGTGTATGTGTGGAGTGGGCGGCGATGGACAACACGCGGCACTGCTCTCGCCCAATGAGAACCATGAAGTTAAGCGTTCTGGAGTGATGACAGAGCCAGGATGGGTGACCTCCCTGGGCATTCCTTGTGTCGCGACCGTTTACGTAAATTATGGATAAACCAGTCTAAATTATTTTTTTAATGAGTTAACCGTCTCCGGAGTAATCTGCGTCATACACTTCCGCACAGAACCGGCTCACGACAACAAAAATTGCTAAATGTTTCAAGAAAATAGAAAAAAAAATAAGAAAAAGAAAATAGCGAATGTAAAGCTATTATTATACCTGGGATACGATAAAATGGAACCGGAATCAAATTTCGAACTTTCTAAGTTGATTTCTCGAGGAAACGAAAGCTTAACAGAAGCGGAAAATCGCAAATTAGAGGGTCTTAGAGAAGGAATTCGGCTAAATTCTCACCAGATCATTGCAGGGTATTGAGGCTCGTTTGTTTGCCTGTTTACAATCTAATTAGGATACAATTTTGTCCTAATCCGGCAGTGCCCGAGGTACGGTTATTTCACATGTCTTATCTGGTCCCGATCGAGATTCAGATGATTTGAGCCAAAAATCGTCTGTCAACAAATATCAAAAATATAAAAACACGAAAAGACGTGCAACACGAGGACTTCCCAGGGGTCACCCATCCTAGTACATCTCTCGCCCAATCACGCTTAACTTCGGAGTTCTGATGGGATCCGGTGAATTAGTGCTGGTATGATCGCCCCCGACATTGAGTGGGATGTTTATTCTTATATCCCTCGAGTACGTGTGGAGCGGGCAGTGATGGACAACACGCGGCACTGCTCTCGTCCAATCAGAACCATGAAGTTAAGCGTTCTGGCGCGATGGCAGAGCTAGGATCGGTGACTTCCCTGGGCAGTCCTTGTGTCGCGACCGTTTACGTAAACTATGGATAAAACAGTCGAAATAATTGTTTTTAATGAGTTAACCGTCTCCGGAGTATTCTGCGTCATACCCTTCCGCACAGAACTGGCTCACGACAACAAAAATCGCTAAATGTTCCAAGAAAATATAAAAAAATAAGAAGAAAATAGCGAATGGAAAGCTATTATTATGCTTGGGATACGATAAAATGTAACCGGAATCGAATTTCGAACTTCCTAAGCGGATTTCTCTAGGAAACAGAAGCTTAACAGAAGCGAAAAATCGCAAATTAGAGGGTCTTAGAGAAGGAATTCGGCTAAAATCTCACCACCTCATTGCGGAGTAATGAGTCTCGTTCGTTTGCCCGTTTACAATCAAATTAGCCTACAATTTTGTCCGAATCCGGCAGTGCTCGAGCTACGTTGATTTCACATGTCTTATTAGGTCCCGATCGAGATTCAGATGATTTGAGCCGAAAATCTTCTATCAACAATTAATCAAAAATACAAAAACACGAAAAGGCGTGCAACACAAGGACTTCCCTGGGGGTCACACATCCTAATACTGCTCTTGCCCAAGCACGCTTAACTTCGTAGTTCTGATGGGATCCGGTGAATTAGTGCTCGTATGATCGCACTCGATATTGAGTGGGATGTTTATTTTTATATCCCTCGAGTACGTGTGGAGCGGGCGCCGATGGACAACACGCGGAACTGCTCTCGTCCAATCAGAACCATGAAGTTAAGCGTTCTGGCGCGATGGCAGAGCTAGGATGGGTGAATTCCCTGGGCAGTCCTTTTGTCGCGACCGTTTACGTAAACTATGGATAAAACAGTCAAAATAATTGTTTTTAATGAGTTAACCGTCTCCGGAGTAATTACGTCATACCCTTCCGCACAGAACTGGCTCACGACAACAAAAATCGCTAAATGTTCTCAGAAAATATAAAGAAATAAGAAGAAAAAAATAGCGAATAGAAAGCTATTATTATGCTTGGGATACGATAAAATGGAACCGGAATCGAATTTCGAACTTCCTAAGAGGATTTCTCAAGGAAACGGAACCTTAACAAAAGCCGAAAATCGCAAATTAGAGGGTCTTAGAGAAGGAATTCGGCTAAAATCTCACCACCTCATTGCGGAGTAATGAGTCACGTTCGTTTTTCCCGTTTACAATCAAATTAGCCTACAATTTTGTCCAAATCCGGCAGTGCCCGAACTACATTGATTTCAAATGTCTTATCTGGTCCCGATCGAGATTCAGATGATTTGAGCCGAAAATCGACTGTCAACAAGTAATCAAAAATTGAAAAACACGAAAAGGGGTGCAACAAGAGGACTTTCCCAAGGGGTCATCCATCCTAGTACTGGTCTCGCCCTAGCACGCTTAACTTCGGAGTTGTGATGGGAACCGGTGCATTAGTGCTGTTATGATCACACCCAACATTGAGTGGGATGTTTATTTTTATATCACTCGAGTACGTGTGGCGCGGGCGGCGATGAACAACACGCGGCACTGCTCTCGCCCAATCAAAACCATGAAGTTAAGCGTTCTGGCGTGATGGCAGAGCTAGGATCGGTGACCTCCCTGGGAAGTCCTCGTGTTGCGACCGTTTACGTAAATTATGGATAAAACAGTCGAAATAATTGTTTTTAATGAGATAACCGTCTTCGGAGTAATCAGCGTCATTCCCTTCCGCACAGAACCGGCTCACGACAACAAAAATCGCTAAATGTTCCCAGAAAATAGAAAAAATAAGAAGAAAAAAATAGCGAATGTAAAGCTATTATTATGCCTGGGATACGATAAAATTGAACCGGAATAGAATTTCGAACTTCTAAGCGGATTTCTCGAGGAAACGGAAGCTTAACAGAAGCGAAAAATATCAAATTAGAGGGTATTAGAGAAGGAATTCGGCTAAATTCTCGCCATCTTATTGCGTAGTAATGAGTCCCGTTCGTTTGCCCGTTTACAATCAAATTAGGCTACAATTTTGTCCTAATCCGGCAGGGCCCGAGCTACGTTGATTTCACATGTCTTATCTGGTCACGATTGAGATTCAGATGATTTGAGCCAAAAATCGTCTTTCAACAAGTAATCAAAAATAGAAAAACAAGAAAAAGGTGCAACATGAGGACTTCCCGAGGGGTCACCCATCCTAGTACTGCTCTCGCCTAAGCACGCTTAACTTCGGAGTTATGATAGGATCCGGTGCATTAGCGCTAGTATGATCGCACCCGATTTTGAGTGGGATGTTTATTCTTATATCCCTCGAGTACGTGTGGCGCGGGCGGCGATGGACAACACGCGACACTGCTCTCGCCCAATCAAAACCATGAAGTTAAGCGTTCTGGCGTGATGGCAGAGCTTGGAAGGGTGACCTCCCTGGGAAGTCCTCGTGTCGCGACCGTTTACGTAAAATATGGATAAAACAGTCAAAATAATTGTTTTAATGAGTTAACCGTCTCTGGAGTAATCTACGTCATACCCTTCCGCACAGAACCGACTCACAACAACAAAAATCGCTAAATGTTCCCAAAAAATAGAAAAAAAAAGAAGAAGAAAATAGCGAATATAAAGCTATTATTATGCTTGGGATACGATAAAATGGAAGCGAAATCGAATTTCGAACTTCCTAAGCGGATTTGTCAAGGAAACGGAAGCTTAACAGAAGCGGAAAATCGCAAATTAGAGAGTCATAGAGAAGGAATTCTGCTAAAATCTCGCCAGCTCATTGCGGAGTAATGAGTCTCGTTCGTTTTCCCGTTTACAATCAAATTCGCCTACAATTTTGTCCAAATCCGGCAGTGCCAGAGCTACGTTGATTTCACATGTCTTATCTGGTCCCGATCAAGATTCAGATAATTTGAGCCGAAAATCGTCTTTCAACAAGTAATCAAAAATAGAAAAACTCGAAAAGGCGTGCAACACGAGGACTTCCCAGGGGGTCATTGCTCTCGCCCAAGCACGCTTAACTTCGGCAATCTGATGGGATCCGGTGCATTAGTGCTGGTATGATCGCACCCGACATTGAGTGGAATGTTTATTCTTATATCCCTCGAGTACGTGTGGAGCGGGCGGGTATGGACAACACGCGGCACTGCTCTCGCCCAATCAGAACCATGATGTTAAGCGTTCTGGCGCAATGGCAGAGCTAGGATGGGTGACCTCCCTGGGCATTCCTCGTGTCGCGGCCGTTTACGTAAATTATGGATAAAACAGTCTAAATAATTGTTTTTAATGAGTTAACCGTCTCAGGAGTAATCTGCGTCATACCCTTCCGCAAAGAACCAGCTCACGGACAACAAAAATCACCAAATGTTCCAAGAAAATAGAAAAAAAATAAGAAGAAGAAAATGGCGAATGTAAAGCTATTATTATGCCTGGGATACGATAAAATGGAACCGGAATCGAATTTCGAACTTCCTAAGCGGATTTCTCAAGGAAACAGAAGCTTAACAGAAGCGGAAAATCGCAAATTAGAGGGTCTTAGAAAAGGAATTCGGCTTAACTCTCGCCAGCTCATTGCAAAGTAATGAGCCTCGTTCGTTTGCGCGTTTACAATCAAATTAGGCTACAATTTTGTCCAGATCCGGAAGTTCCCGAGCTACGTTGATTTCAAATGTCTTATCTGATCCCGATCTAGATTCAGATGATTTGAGCCGAAAATCTTCTGTCAACAAGTTATCAAAAATAGAAAAACACGAAAAGGGGTGCAACACGAGGACTTCCTAGGAGGTCACCCATCATAGTACAGCTCTCGCCCAAGCTCGATTAAATTCGAAGTTCTTATGGGATCCGGTGCATTAGTGCTGGTATGATCGCACCCGATATTGAGTGGGATGTTTATTCTTATATCCCTCGAGTACGTGTGGCGCGGGTGGCGATGGACAACACGCGGCACTGCTCTCGCCCAATCAAAACCATGAAGTTAAGCGTTCTGGCGCGATGGCAGAGCTAGGATGGGTGATCTCGCTGGGAAGTCCTCGTATCGCGACCATTTACGTAAATTATGGATAAAACAGCCTAAATAATTATTTTTAATGAGTTAACCGTCTCCGGAGTAATGAGTTTCGCTCCTTTGCTCGTTTACAACCAAATTAGCCTACAATTTTTTCCAAATCCGGCAGTGCCCGAGCTACGTTGATTTCACGTCTTATCTGGTCACGATCGAGATTCAGATGATTTCAGCCGAAAATCATCTTTCAACAAGTAAGCAAAAATAGAAAAACACGAAAAATGGTGCAACGTGAGACTTCCCAGGAGGTCACCCATCCTAGCACTACTCTCGCCCAAGCACGCTTAATTTCGGATTTCTGATGGAATCCGGTGCATTAGTGCTGGTATGATCGCACCCGACATTGATTGGGATGTTTATTCTTATATCCCTCGAGTACGTGTGGAGCGGGTGGCGATGGATAAAACGCGGCACTCTGCTCTCGCCCATTCAAAACCATGAAGTTAAGCGTTCTAGCGCGATGGCAGAGCTAGGATGCGTGACCTCCCTGGGAAGTCCTCGTGTCGTGTCCGTTTACGTAAATTACGGCTAAAACAATCGAAATAATTGTTTTTAATGAGTTAACCGTCTCCGGAGTAATCTGCGTCATACCCTTCCGCACAGAACCGGCTGACGACAACAAAAATAGCTAAATGTTCCCAGAAAATAGAAAAAAAATAAGAAGAAGAAAATAGCGAAAGTAAAGCTATTATTATGCCTGGGATACGATAAAATGGAACCAGAATCGAATTTCGAACTTCCTTAGCGGATATATCGAGAAAATGGAAACTTAACAGAAGCGGAAAATCGCAAATTAGAGGGTCTTAGAGAAGGAATTTGGCTAAACTCTCGCCAGCTCATGAGTCTCGTTCGTTTGCCCGTTTAAAATCAAATTAGCCTACAATTTTGTCCAAATCCGGCAGTGCCCGAGCTGCGTTGATTTCACATGTCTTTTCTGGTCCCGATCGAGATTCAGATGATTTGAGACGAAAATCGTCTGTCAACAAGTAATCAAAAATAGAAAAACACGAAAAAGGATGCAACACGAGGACTTCCTAGGGGGTCTCACCCATCCTAGTACTGCTCTCTTCCAACCACGCTGAAATTTGAAGTTCTGATGGGATCCGGTGCATTAGTGCTGGTATGATCGCACCCGAAATTGAGCTGGATGTTTATTCTTATATCCCTCGAGTACGTGTGGAGCGGGCGGCGAACGACAACACGCGGCACTGCTCTCGCCCAATCAAAACCATGAAGTTAAGCGTTCTGGCGCGATGGCAGAGCTAGGATGGGTGATCTCCCTGGGCAGTCCTCGTGTCGCGACCGTTTACGAAAATTATGGATAAAACAGTCGAAATAATTGTTTTTAATGAGTTAACCGTCTCCGGAGTAATCTGCGTCATACCCTTCCGCACAGAACCGGCTCACGACAACAAAAATCTCTAATTGTTCCCAGAAACTAGAAAAAAATAAGAAGAAGAAAATAGCGAATGTAAAGCTATTATTATGCCTAGGATACGATAAAATGGAACCGGAATCGAATTTTGAAAATCCTAAGCGGATTTCTCGAGGAAAAACGGAAGTTTAACAGAAGTTGAAAATCGAAAATAAAAGGTTCTTAGAGAAGGAATTCGGTGAAAATCTCGTCAGCTCATTGCGGAGAAATGAGTCTCGTTCGTTTGCCCGTTTACAATCAAATTAGGCTACAATTTTGTCCAAATCCGGAAGTGCCCGTGCTACGTTGATTTCACATGTCTTATCTGGTACCGTTCGAGATTCAGATGATTTGAGCCGAAAATTTTCTGTCAACAAGCAATCAAAAATAGAAAAACACGAAAAAGAGTGCAACACGAGGACTTCCCAGGGGGTCACCCATCCTAGTACTGCTCTCGTCCAAGCACGCTTAACTTTGAAGTTCTGATAGGATCCCCGGTGCATTAGTGCTGGTATGATCGCACACGACATTTAGTGGGATGTTTATTCTTATATCCCTCGAGTACGTGTGGAGCGGACAGCGATGGACAACACGCGGCACAGCTCTCGCCCAATCAGAAACACGAAGTTAAACGTTCTGGCGCGATGAGAGAGTTAGGATGGGTGACCTCCCTGGGCATTCATCGTGTCGCGACCGTTTACGTAAATTATGGAATAAACAGTCGAAATAATTATTTTTAATGAGTTAACAGTCTCCAGAGTAATCTGCGTCATCCCTTCCATACAGAACTGGCTCACGACAACAAAAATCGCTAAATGTTCCCAGAAAATAGAAAAAAAAATAAGAAGAAGAAACTAGAGAATGTATAGCTATTATCATGCCTGAGATACAATAAAATGGAACTGGAATCGAATTTCGAACTTCCTAAGAGGATTTATCGAGGAAACAGAAAGCTTAACAGAAGCGGAAAAATCGCAAATTAGAGGGTCTTAGAGAAGGAATTCAGCTAAACTCTCGCCAGCTCATTGCAAAGTAATGAGTCTCGTTCGTTTGCCCGTTTGTAATCAAATTAGCCTACAATTTTGTCCAAATCCTGCAGTGCCCGAGCTACGTTGATTTCACATGGCTTATCTGGTCCCGATCGAGATTCAGATGATTTGAGGCGAAAATTGTCTGTCAACAAGTAATGAAAAATAGAAAAACACGAAAAGGGGTGCAACACGAGGACTTCCCAAGGGGTCACCAAACCTAGTACTGGTCTCGTCCAAGCACGCTTAACTTCGGAGTTCTGATGGGATCCGGTGCATTAGTGCTGATCGCACCCGACATTGAGTGGGATGTTTATTCTTATATCCCTCGAGTACGTATGGAGCGGGCGGCGATGGACAACACGCGGCACTGCTCACAACCAATCAGAACCATGAAGTTAAGCGTTCTGGTGCGATGGCAGAGCTAGGATGGGTGACCTCCCTGGGAAGTCCTCGGGTCGCGACCCTTTACGTAAATTATGGATAAAACAGTCGAAATAATTTTTTTTAATGAGTTAACCGTCTCCGGAGTAATATGCGTCATACCCTTCCGCGCAGAACCGGCTCACGACAACAAAAATCGCAAAATGTTACTAGAAAATAGGAAAAAAAAATAAAAAGAAGAAAATAGCGAATGTAAAGCTATTATTATGCCTGGGATACGATAAAATGGAAGGAATAGAATTTCAAACTTCCTAAGAGGATTTCTCGAGGAAACGGAAGCTTAACAGAAGCGGAAAATCGCAAATAAAAGGTTCTTGGAGAAGGATCGGCTAAAATCTCGCCAACTCATTGCGGAGAAATGAGATTCGTTCGTTTGCCTGTTTACAATCAAATTAGGTTACAATTTTGTCCAATTCTAGAAGTGCCCGAGCTACGTTGATTTCACATGTCTTATCTGGTCACGATCGAGGACTTCCCAGGGGGTCACCCATCCTAGTACTGCGCTTTCGCCCAAGCATGCTTAACTTCGGAGTTCTGATGGGATCCGGTGCATTAGTACTAGTATGATCGCACCCGACATTGAGTGTGATGTTCATTCTTATATCCCTCGAGTACTTGTGGAGCGGGCGGCGATGGACAACCCGCGGCACTTGTCTCGCCCTATCAGAACCATGAAGTTAAGCGTTCTGGCGCGATGGCAGAGCTAGGATGGGTGACCTCCCTGGGAAGGCCTCGTGTCGCGACCGTTTACAAAAATTATGGATAAAACAGTCGAAATAGTTGTTTTCAATGAGTTAACCGTCTCCGGAGTAATCTGCATCATTCCCTTCCGCACAGAACCGGCTCACGACAACAAAAATCGGTAAATGTTCCCAGAAAATAGAAAAAAAATAAGAAGAAGAAAGTAGCGAATGTAAAGCTATTATTATGCTTGGGATACGATAAAATAGAACCGGAATCGAATTTCGAACTTCCTAAGAGGATTTCTCGAGGAAACGGAAGCTTAACAGAAGCGGAAAATCGCAAGATAGAGGGTCTAAGAGAAGGAATTCGGCTAAAATCTCGCCACCTCATTGCGGAGTAATGAGCCTCGTTCGTTTGCCTGTTTACAATCAAATTAGGCTACAATTTTGTCCAAATCCGGCAGTGCCCGAGCCACGTTGATTTCACATGTCTTATTTGGTCCTGATCGAGATTCAGATGATCTGAGCCAAAAATCGTCTGTCAACAAGTAATCAAAAATAGAAAAACACGAAAAAAAGTGCAACATGAGGACTTCCCAGGGGGTCACCTATCCTAGTACTGCTCTCGCCCAAGCACGCTTAACTTCGGACTTCTGATGGGACCCGGTGCATTAGTGTTAGTATGATCGCACCCGACATTGAGTGGGATGTTTATTCTTATATCGCTCGAGTACGTGAGGAGCGCGCGGCGATGGACAACACGCGGCACTGCTCTCGCCCAATCAAAACCATGAAGTTAAGCATTCTGGCGCGATGGCAGAGCGAGGATGGGTGACTTCCCTGAGAAGTCCTCGTGTCGCGACCGTTTACGTAAATTATGGCTAAAACAGTCAAAATAATTGTTTTTAATGAGTTAACCGTCTCCGAAGTAATCTGCGTCATACCCTTCAGCACAGAACCGGCTCACGACAACAAAAATCGCTAAATGTTCCTAGAAAATAGACAAAAAAATAAGTAGAAGAAAATAGCGAATGTAAAACTATTATTATGCCTGAAATACTATAAAATTGAACCGGAATCGAATCTCGAACTTCTTAAGCGGATTTCTCGAGAAAACGGAAGCTTAACAGAAGCTGAAAATCGCAAATTAGAGGGTCAAAGAGAAAGAATTCGGCTAAAATCTCGCCACCTCATTGCAGAGTAATGAGTCTCGTTCGTTTGCCCGTTAACAATCAAATTAGCCTACAATTTTGTCCAAATCCGGCAATGCCCGAGCTACGTTGATTTCACATGTCTTATCTGGTCCCGATCGTGATTCAGATGATTTGAGCTGAAAATCTTCTGTCAACAAGTAATCAAAAATTGAAAAACACGAAAAGGGGTGCAACACAAGGACTTCCCAGGGGGTCACCCATCCTAGTACTGCTCTCGCCCAAACACGCTTTACTTCGAAGTTCTGATGGGATCCGGTGCATTAGTGCTGGTATGATCGCACCCGACATTGTGTGGGATGTTTATTCTTATATCCTTCGAGTACGTGTGGAACGGGCGGCGATAAACAACACGCGGCACTTCTCTCGCCCAATCAGAACCCTGAAGTTTAGCTTTCTAGCGTGATGGCAGAGCTAGGATGGGTGACCTCCCTGGGAAATCCTCGTGTCGCGACCGTTTACGTAAATTATGGATAAAACAGTCGAAATAATTGTTTTTAACGAGTTAACCGTCTCCGGAGTAATCTGCGTCATTCCCTTCTGCACAGAACCGGCTCACGACAACAAAAATCGCTAAATGTTCCCAGAAAATAGAAAAAAAAATAAAAAGAAGAAAATAGCGAATGTAAAGCTATTATTATGCCTGGGATACGATAAAATGGAACCGGAATCGAATTTCGAACTTCCTAAGCGGATTTCTCGAGGAAACGGAAGCTTAACAGAAGCGGAAAATCGCAAATAAAAGGTTCTTATAGAAGGAGTGCAACACGAGGACTTCCCATGGGTCACCCATCCTAGTACTGCTCTCGCCCAAGCACGCTTAACTTTGGAGTTCGGATGGGATCCGGTGCATTAGTGCTGGTATGATCGCACATGACATTGAGTGGGATGTTTATTCTTATTTTCCTCGAATATGTGTGGAGCGGACGGCGATGGACAACACGCGGCACTGCTCTCGCCCAATCAGAACCATGAAGTTGAGCGTTCTAGCGTGATGGCAGAGCTAGGATGAGTGACCTCCTTGGGCATTCCTCGTGTCGCGACCGTTTACGTAAATTATGGATAAAAAAGTCGAAATAATTGTTTTTAATGAGTTAACCGTCTCCGGAGTAATCTACGTAATACCCTTCCGCACAGAACCGACTCACGACAACAAAAATCTCTAAGTATTCCCAGAAAATAGAAAAAAAATAAGAAGAAAAAAATAGCAAATGTAAAGCTATTATTATGCCTGGGATAAGATAAAATGGAACCGGAATCGAATTTGGACTTCCTAAGCGGATTTCTCGAGGAAACGGAAGCTTAACAAAAGCGAAAACTCGCAAATTAGAGGGTTTTAGAGAAGAAATTCGGCTAAAATCTCGGCAGCTCATTGCGGAGTAATGAGTCTCGTTCGTTTTCCCGTTTACAATCAAATTAGGCTACAATTTTGTCCAAATTCGGCAGTGCCCGAGCTACGTTGATTTCACATGTCTTATCTGGTCCCGATCGAGATTCAGATGATTTGAGCTGAAAATCGTCTGTCAACAAGTAATCAAAAATAGAAAAACACGAAAAGGGGTGCAACACGAGGACTTCCCAGGGGTCACACATCCTATTACTGCTCTCGCCCAAGCACGCTTAGTTTCGGAGTTCTGATGGGATCCGGTGCATTAGTGCTGGTATGATAGCACCCGACATTGAGTGGGATGTTTATTCTTATATCCCTCGAGTACGTGTGGAGCGGGCGGCGATGGACAACACGCGGCACTGCTCTCGCCAAATCAGAACCATGATTTTAAGCGTTCTGGCGCGATGGCAAAGCTAGGATGGATGACCTCCATGGGAAGTCCTTGTGTCGCGATCGTTTACGTAAATTATGGATAAAAAAGTCGAAATAATTGTTTTTATTGAGTTAAACGTCTCCCGAGTAATCTGCGTCATATCCTTCCGCACATAACCGGCTCACGACAACAAAAATCGCTAAATGTTCCCAGAAAATAAAAAAAAATAAGAAGAAGAAAATATCGAATGTAAAGCTATAATTATGCATGGGATATGATAAAATGGAACCGAAATCGAATTTCGAACTTCCTAAGCGCATTTATCGAGGAAACGGAAGCTTAACAGAAGCGAAAAATCGCAAATTAGAGGGTCTTAGAGAAGGAATTAAGCTAAACTCTCGCCACCTCATTACAGAGTAATGAGTCTCGTTCGTTTGCCTGTTTACAATTAAATTATGCTACAATTTTGTCCAAATCCGACAGTGCCCGAGCTACGCTGATTTCACATGTCTTATCTGGTCCCGATCGAGATTCAGATGATTTGAGCCGAAAATCGTCTGTCAACATGTAATCAAAAATAGAAAAACACGTAAAAGAGTGCAACACGAGGACTTCCCAGGGTGTCACCCATCCTAGTACTGCTCTCGCCCAAGCACGCTTAACTTCGGAGTTCCGATAGGATCCAGTGCATTTGTGCTGGTATGATCGCACCCGACATTGAGTGAGATGTTTATTCTTATATCCCTCCAGTACGTGTGGAGCGGGCGGCGATAGACAACACGCGGCACTGCTCTCGCCCAATTAGAACCATGAAGTTAAGCGTTTTGGCACGATGGCAGAGCTAGGACGGGTGACCTCCCTGATAAGTCCTCGTGTCGCGACCGTTTACGTAAATTATGGCTAAAACAGTCGAAATAATTGTTTTTAATGAGTTAACCGTCTCCGAAGTAATTTGCGTCATACCCTTCCGCACAGAACCGGCTCACGACAACAAATATCGCTAAATATTCCCAGAAAATAGAAAAAAAAATAAGAAGAAGAAAATAACGAATGTAAAGCTATTATTATGCCTGGGATACAATTAAATGGAACCGGAATCGAATTTCTAACTTCCTAAGCGGATTTCTCGAGAAAACGGAAGCTTAACAGAAGCGGAAAATCGCAAATTAGAGGGTCATAGAGATGGAATTCGGCTAAAATCTCGCCACCTCATTGCGGAGTAATAAGTCTCGTTCGTTTCCCCGTTTGCAATCAAATTAGCCTACAATTTTGTCCAAATCCGGCAGTGCCCGAGCTACGTTGATTTCACAGGTATTATCTGGTCCCGATCGAGATTCAGATGATTTGAGCCGAAAATCTTCTGTCAACAAGTAATCAAAAATAGAAAAACACGGAAAGGGGTGCAACACGAGGACTTCCCAGGGGGTCACCCATCCTAGTACCGCTCTCGCCCAAAAACGCTTTACTTCGGAGTTCTGATGGGAGCCCGTGCATTAGTGCTGGTATGATCGCACCCAACATTGAGTGGGATGTTTATTCTTATATCCCTCGAGTACGTGTGGAGCGGGCGGCGATGGACAACACGCGGAACTGCTCTCGCCCAATCAGAACCATGAAGTTAAGCGTTCTGGCGCGATGGCAGAGCTAGGATGGGTGACCACCCTGGGAAGACCTCATGTCGCGACCGTTTACGTGAATTATGGATAAAACAGTCGAAATAATTGTTTTTAATGAGTTAACCGTCTCCGGAGTAATCTGCATCATACCCTTCCGCACATAACCGGAATCGATACAATGGAACCGGAATCGAATTTCGAACTTCCTAAGCAGATTTTTGAGGAAACGGAAGCTTAACAGAAGCGGAAAATCGAAAATTAGAGGGTCTTAGAGAAGGAATTCCGTTAAAATCATGCCATCTCATTGCGGAGTAATGAGTCTCGTTCGTTTGCCCGTTTACAATCAAATTAGGCTACAATTTATTCCAAATCCGGCAGTGCCCGAGCTACGTTGATTTAACATGTCTTATCTGGTCCCGATCGTGATTCAGATGATTTGAGCCGAAAATCGTATGTCAACAAGTAATCAAAAATAGAAAAACACGAAAATGGGTGCAACACGAGAACTTCCCAAGGGGTCCCCTAACCTAGTACTGGTCTCGCCCAAGCACGCTTAACTTCGGAGATCTGATGGGATCCGATGCATTAGTGCTGGTATTTTCGCACCCGACATTGAGTGGGATGTTTATTCTTATATTCCTCGAGTACGTGTGGAGCGGCGACGATGGACAACACGCGGCACTGCTCTCGCCCAATCAGAACCGTGAAATTAAGTGTTCTGGCGCGATGGCAGAGCTAGGATGGGTGACCTCCCTGGGAAGTCCTCGTGTCGCGACCGTTTACTTAAATTATGGATAAAACAGTCGAAATAATTGTTTTTAATGAGTTAACCATCTCCAGAGTAATCTGCGTCATACCCTTCAGCACAGAACCGGCTCACGTTTTTACAAAAATCGCTAAATGATCCTAGAAAATAAAAAAATAAGAAGAAGAAATAGCGAATGTAAAGCTATTATTATGCCTAATATACGATAAAATGGAACCGGAATCGAATTTCGGACTTCCTAAGCGGATTTCTCGAGGAAACGAAAGCTTAACAGAAGCGGAAAATCGCAAATTAGAGGGTCTTAGAGAAGTAATTTGGCTGAAATCTCGCCAGCTCATTGCGGAGTAATGAATCTCGTTCGTTTGCCCGTTTACAATCAAATTAGGCTACAATTTTGTCCAAATCCGGCAGTGCCCGAGCTACGTTGATTTCACATGTCTTATCAAGTCCCGATCGAGATTCAGATGATTTGAGCCGAAAATTGTCTGTCAACAAATAATCATAAATAGAAAAACACGAAAAGAGGTGCAACACGAGGACTTCCCAGTGGGTCACCCATCCTAGTACTGCTATCGCCCAAGCACGCTTAACTTCGGAGTTCAGATAGGATCCAGTGCATTAGTGCTGATATGATCGCACCCGACATTGAGTGGGATGTTTATTTTTATATCCCTCGAGTACGTGTGGAGCGGCGGCGATGGACAACACGCGGCACTGCTCTCGTCCAATCAGAACCATGAAGTTAAGCGATCTGGCGCGATGGCAGAGCTAGAATGGGTGACCCCCCTGGGAAGTCCTCGTGTCGCGACCGTTTACTTAAATTATGCATAAAACAGTCGAAATAATTGTTTTTAATGAGTTAACCGTCTCCAGAGTAATATGCGCCATACCCTTTCGCACAGAACCTGCTCAAAACAACAAAAATCGCTAAATATTTCAAGAAAATAGAAAAAAAATTAAGAAGAAGAAAATAGCGAATGTAAAGCTATTATTATGTCTGGTATACGATAAAATAGAACCGGAATCGAATTTCGGACTTTCTAAGTGGATTTATCGAGGAAATGGAAGCTTAACAGAAGCGGAAAATCGCAAATTAAAGGGTCTTACAGAAGGAATTCGGCTAAAATCTCGCCAGCTCATTGCAGAGTAATGAGTCTCGTTCGTTTGCCCGTTTACAATCAAGTTAGGCTACAATTTTGTCCAAATCCGGCAGTGTCCGAGCTACGTTGATTTCACATGTCTTATCTGGTCCCGATCGTGATTTAGTTGATTTGAGCTGAAAATCGTCTGTCAACAAGTAATCAAAAATAGAAAAACACGAAAAAGGGTGCAACACGAAGACTTCCCAGGGGTTCACCCAACCTAGTACTGATCTCGCCCAAGCACGCTTAACTTCGGAGTTCTGATGGGATCTGGTGCATTAGTGCTGGTATAATCGCACCCGACATTGAGTGGGATGTTTATTCTTATATACCTCGAGTTCGTGTAGCGCGAGCGGCGATGGACTACACGCGGCACTGCTCTCGCCCAATAAAAACCATGAAATTAAGCGTTCTGGCGCGATGGCAGAGCTAGGATGGGTGACCTCCCTGGGAAGTCCTTATGTCGCCACCGTTTACGTAAATTATAGCTAAAACAGTCGAAATAATTGTTTTTAATGAGTTAACCATCTCCGGAGTAATCTGCGTCATACCTTTCCTCTCAGAACCTGCTCACGACAACAAAAATCGCTAAATGTTCCAAGAAAATAGGAAAAAAATTAGAGGAAGAAAATAGCGAATGTAAAGCTATTATTATGCCTGGGATACGATAAAATGGAACTGGAATCGAATTTCGGACTTCCTAAGCGGATTTGTCGAGGAAACAGAAAGCTTAACAGAAGCGGAAAAATCGCAAATTAGAGGGTCTTAGAGAAGGAATTCAGCTAAACTCTCGCCAGCTCATTGCAAAGTAATGAGTCTCGTTCGTTTGCCCGTTTGTAATCAAATTAGCCTACAATTTTGTCCAAATCCTGCAGTGCCCGAGCTACGTTGATTTCACATGGCTTATCTGGTCCCGATCAAGATTCAGATGATTTGAGCCGAAAATCGTCTGTCAACAAGTAATCAAAAATAGGAAAAAAGGAAAGGGGTGCAACACGAGGACTTCCAAGGGGGTCACCCATCCTAGTAATGCTCTCGCCCAAGCATGCTTAACTTCGGAGTTCTGATGGGATCCGGTGCATTAGTGCTGGTATGATCGCACCCGACATTGAGTGGGATGGTTATTCTTATATCCCTCGAGAACGTGTGGAGCGGCGGCGATGGACAACACGCAGCACTGCTCTCGCCCAATCAGAACCATGAAGTTAAGCATTCTGGCGCGATAGCAGAGCTAGGATGGGTGACCTCCCTGGGAAGTCCTCGTGTCGCGACCGTTTACTTAAATTATGGATAAAACAATCGAAATAATTGTTTTTAATAAGTTAACCGTCTCCGGAGTAATATGCGTCATACCCTTCCCCACAGAACCCTCAATACAACAAAAATCGCTAAATGTTCCCAGTAAATAGAAAAAAAAATTAAGAAGAAGGAAATAGCGAATGTAAAGCTATTATTATGCCTGGGATACGATAAAATGGAAATGGAATCGAATTTAGAATTTCCTAAGGCGATTTCTCGGGGAAACAGAAGCGGAAAATCGCAAATTAGAGGGTCTTAGAGAAGAAATTCGGCTAAAATCTCGACAGCTCATTGCGGAGTAATGAGTCTCGTTCGTTTGCCCGTTTAAAATCAAATTAGGCTACAATTTTGTCCAAATTCGGCAGTGCCCTAGCTACGTTGATTTCACATGTCTTATCTGGTCCCGTCGAAATTCAGATGATTTGAGCCGAAAATTGTTTGTCAACAAGTAATCAAAAATAGAAAAACACGAAAAGGGGTGCAACACGAGGACTTCCCAGGGGGTCACGCAACCTAGTACTGGTCTCACCCAAGCATGCTTAAATTCGGAGTTCTGATGGGATCCGGTGCATTAGTGCCGGTATGATCGCACCCGACATTGTGTGGTATGTTTATTCTTATATCCCTCGAGTAAGTGTGGAGCGGGCGGCGATGGACAACATGCGGCACTACTCTCGCCCAATCAGAACCTTGAAGTTAAGCGATCAGGCGCGATGGCAGAGCTAGGATGGGTGACCTCCCTGGGAAGTCCTCGTGTCGCGACCGTTTAAGTAAATTATAGCTAAAACAGTCGAAATAATTGTTTTTAATGAGTTAACCGTCTCACGAGTAATCTGCGTCATACCCTTCCGAACCAGCTCACGACAACAAAAATCGCTAAATGTTCCAAGAAAATAGGAAAAAAAAATTAGAAGAAGAAAATAGCGAATGTAAAGCTATTATTATGCCTGGTATACGATAAAATGGAACCGGAATCGAATGTCGGACTTCTTAAACGGATTTCTTGAGGAAACAGAAGCTTAAGAGTAGCGGAAAATCGCAAATTAGATGGTCTTAGAGAAGGAATTCAGATAAAATCTCGCCATCTCATTGCGGAGTAATGAGTCTCGTTCGTTTGTCCGTTTACTATCAAATTCGGCTACAATTTTGTCCAAATCTGGCTGTGCCCGAGCTACATTGATTTCAGATCATTTGAGCCGAAAATTGTTTGTCAACAAATAAACAAAAATAGAAAAACACGAAAAGGGATGCAACACGAGGACTTCCCAAGGGGTCAACCATCCTAGTACTGGTCTCACCCAAACACGCTTAATTTCATAGTTCTGATGAGATCCGGTGCATTAGTGCTGGTATGATCGCACCCGACATTGAGTGGTATGTTTATTGTTATATCCCTCGAGTACGTGTGGAGCGGGCGGCGATGGACAACACGCGGCACTGCTCTCGCCCAATCAGAACCATGAAGTTAAGCGTTCTGGCGCGATGGTAGAGCTAGGATGGGTGACCTCCCTGGGAAGTCCTCGTGTCGCGACCGTTTACGTAAATTATGGCTAAAACAGTCGAAATAATTGTTTTTAATGAGTTAAGCGTCTCCGGAGTGATCTGCGTCATACCCTTCCGCACAGAACATGCTCACGACAACAAAACCGCTAAATGATCCAAGAAAATAGGGAAAAAAAATTAGAAGAAGAAAATAGCGAATGTAAAGATATTATTATGCCTGGGATACGATAAAATGGAACCAGAATCGAATTTTGGACTTCCTAAACGGATTTCTCGAGGAAACAGAAGCTTAACAGTAGCGGAAAATCGCAAATTGGATGGTCTTAGAGAAGGAATTCGGCTAAAATCTCGCCATCTCATTGCGGAGTAATGAGTCTCGTTCGTTTGCCCGTTTACAATCAAATTAGGCTACAATTTTGTCCAAATCTGGATGTGCCCGAGCTACGTTGATTTCACATGTCTTATCTGGTCCTGATCGAAATTCAGATGATTTGAGCCGAAAATTGTTTGTGAACAAGTAATCAAAAATAGAAAAATACGAAAAGGCATGAAACACGAGAACTTCCCAGGGGGTCACCCATCCTAGTACTGGTCTCACACAAGGACGCTTAACTTCAGAATTCTGATGGGATCCGGTGCATTAGTGCTTGTATGATCGCACCCGACATTTAGTGGTATGTTTATTATTATATCCCTCGAGTACGTGTGGAGCGGGCGGCGATGGACAACACGCGGCACTGCTCTCGTCCAATCAGAACCATGAAGTTAAGCGTTCTGGCGCGATGGCAGAGCTATGATTGGTGAACACCCATGGAAGTCTTCGTGTCGCGACCGTTTACGTTAATTATGGCTAAAACAGTCGAAATAATTGTTTTATTGAGTTAACCTTTTCCGGAGTAATCGACGTCATGCCCTTCCGCACAGAACCGGCTCACGACAACAAAAATCGCTAGATGTTCCAAAAAAATAGAAAAAAAAATAAAAAGAAGAAAGTAGCGAATGTAAAGCTATTATTATGCCTGGGATACTATTAAATGGAACCGGAATCGAATTTAGAACTTCCTAAGCAGATTTCTCGAGGAAACGGAAGCTTAACAGAAGCGGAAAATCGCAAATTAGAGGGTCTTAGAGAAGGAATTCGGCTAAAATCTCGCCAGCTCATTGCGGAGAATGAGTCTCGTTCGTTTGCCCGTTTACAATCAAATTAGCCTAAAATTTTGTCCAAATCTGGCAGTGCCCGAGCTACGTTTATTTCACGTCTTATCTGGTCCCGATCGAGATTCAGATGATTTGAGCCGAAAATCGTCTGTCAACAAATAATCAAAAATAGAAAAACACGAAATGGGGTGCAAAACGAGAACTTCCCATGGGGTCACCCATCCTAGTACTGGTCTCACCCAAGCACGCTTAACTTCAGAGTTCTGATGGGATACGGTGCATTAGTGCTGGTATGATCGCACCCGACATTGAGTGGGATGTTTGTTCTTATATCCCTCGAGTACGTGTGGCGCGAGAGGTGATGGAAAACACGCGGCAATGCTCTCGCCCAATCAGAACCATGAAGTTAAGCGTTCTGGCGTGATGGCAGAGCTAGGATGGGTGACCTCCCTACGAAGTCCTCGTGTCTCGACCGTTTACGTAAATTATAGCTAAAACAGTCGAAATAATTTTTTTATTGAGCTAACCGTCTCCGGAGTAATCTGCGTCATACCCTTCCGCACAGAACCGGCTCACGACAACAAAAATTGCTAAATGTTCCCAAAATATAGAAAAAAAATAAGAAGAAGAAAGCAGCGAATGTGAAGCTATTATTATGCCTGGGATACGATGGAATGGAACCGGAATAAAATTTCGGACTTCCTAAGTAGATTTCTCGAAGAAACGGAAGCTTAACAGAAGCGGAAAATCGCAAATTATAGGGTCTTATTGAAGGAATTCGGCTAAAATCTCACCAGCTCATTGCGGAGTAGTGAGTCTCATTCGTTTGCCCGTTTACAATCAAATTAGGCTACAATTTTGTCAAAATCCGGCAGTGCCCGAGCTACGTTTATTTCACATGGCTTATCTGGTCCGATCGAGATTCAGAAGATTTGAGCCAAAAATCGTCTGTTACTAATTAATCAAAAATAGAAAAACACGCGGCACTGCTTTCGCCCAATCAGAACCATGACGTTAAGCATTCTGGCGCGATGGCAAGCTAGGATGGATGACCTCCATGGGAAGTCCTCATGTCGCGACCGTTTACGTAAATTATTGCTAAAACAGTCGAAATAATTGTTTTTAATGAGTTAACCGTCTCCGGAGTAATCTGCGGCATACCCTTCCGCACAGAACCGGCTCAAAAAAACAAAAATCGTTAAATGTTTCCAGAAAATAGAAAAAAAATAAGAAGAAGACAATAGCGAATGTAAAGCTATTATTATGCATGAGATACGATAAAATGGAACCGGAATTGACTTTCAGACTACCTAAACGGATTTCTCGAGGAAACGGAAGCTTAACAGAAGCGGAAAATCGCAAATTAGAGGGTCTTAGAGAATGAATTCGGCTAAAATCTTGCCAGCTCATTGCGAAGTAATGAGTCTCGTTCGTTTTCCCGTTTACAATCAAATTAGCCTACAATTTTGTCCAAATCCAGCAGTGCCCGAGCTACATTGATTTCACATGTATTATATGGTCCCGATCGAGATTCAGATGATTTAAGCCAAAAATCGTCTGTCAAAAAATAATCAAAAATAGAAAAACACGAAAAGGGGTGCAACACGAGGACTTCCCAGGGGGTCACTCATCCTAGTGCTGCTCTCGCCCAAGCACGCTTAGCTTCGGAGTTCTGATGGGATCAGGTGCATTAGTGCTGGTATGATCGCTCCCGACATTTAGTGGGATGCTTATTCTTATATCCCTTGAGTACGTGTGGCGCGAGCTGCGATGGACAACACGCGGCACTGCTCTTGCCCAATCAGAACCATGAAGTTAAGCGTTCTGGCGCGATGGCAGAGCTAGGATGGGTGACCTCCCTCGGAAGTCTTCCTGTCGCGACCGTTTACGTAAATTATAGCTAAAAAAGTCGAAATAATTGTTTTTAATGAGTTAACCGTTTCCGGAGTCATCTGCGTCATACCCTTCCACAGAGAACCGGCTCACGACAACAAAAATCGCTAAATATTCCCAGAAAATAGAAAAAATATAAGAAGAAGAAAATAGCGATTGTAAATCTATTATTATTCCTAAGAAATGATAAAATGGAACCAGAATGGAATTTAGAACTTCCTAAGCGGATTTCTCGAGGAAACGGAAACTTAACAAAAGCGAATAATCGCAAATTAGAGGGTCTTAGAGAAGGAATTCAGCTAAAATCTCGCCAGCTCATTGCGGAGTAATGAGTCTCGTTCGTTTGGCAGTTTACAATCAAATTAGGCTACAATTTAGTCCAAATCCGACAGTGCCCGAGCTACGTCGATTTCACATTTCTTATCTGGTCCCGATCGAGATTCAGATGATTTGAGCCGAAAATCGTCTGTCAACAAGTAATCAAAAATAGAAAAACACGAAAAGGGGTGCAACACGAGGATTTCACAGGGGTCACCCATCCTAGTACTGGTCTCATCCACGCACGCTTAACTTCGGAGTTCTGATGGGATACGGTGCATTAGTGCTGGTATGATCGCACCCAACATTGAGTGGATGTTTATTCTTATATCCCTCGACTACGTGTGGAGCAGGCGGCGATGGACAACACGCGGCACTGCTCTTGCCCAATCAGAACCATGAAGTTAAGCGTTCTGGCGCGATGGCAGTGCTAGGATGGGTGACCTCCCTGGGAAGTCCTCGTGTCGCGACCTTTTACGTAAATTATGGCTAAAACAGTCGAAATAATTGTTTTTAATGAGTTAACCATCTCCGGAGTGATCTGCGTCATACCGTTTCGCACAGAACCGGCTCACGACAACGAAAATCGCTAAATGTTCCCAGAAAATAGAAAAAAAATAAAAAGAAGAAAACAGCAAATGTAAAGCTATTATTATGCCTGGGATACGATAAAATGGAACCGTAATCGAATTTAGAACTTCCTAAGCGGATTTCTTGAGGAAACAGAAGCTTAACAGAAGCGTAAAATCGCAAATTAGAGGTCTTAGAGAAGGAATTCGGCTAAAATCTCGCCAGCTAATTGCGGAGTAATGAGTCTCGTTCGTTTGCCCGTTTACAATCGAATTAGCCTACAATTTTGTCCAAATCCGGCAGTGCCCGAGCTACGTTGGTTTCATATGTCTTATCTGGTCCCGATCGAGATTCTGATGATTTAAGCCAAAAATCGTCTGTCAACAAGTAATCAAAAATAGAAAAACACGAAAACGGGTGCAACACGAGGATTTCCCAGGTGGTCACAGATCCTAGTACTGGTCTCAACCAAGCATGGTTAAATTCGGAGTTCTGATGGGATCCGGTGCATTAGTGCTGGTATGATCGCACCCGACATTGAGTGGAATGTTTATTCTTATATCCTTCGAGTACGTGTGGAGCGGGCATCGATGGACAACACGCGGCACCGCTCTCGCCCAATCAGAACCATGAAGTTAAGCGTTCTGGCGCGATGGCAGGGCTAGGATGGGTGACCTCCCAGTGAAGTCCTCGTGTCTCGACCGTTTACGTAAATTATTGCTAAAAAAGTCGAAATAATTTTTTTTAATGAGTTAACCATCTCGGGAGTGATCTGCGTCATACCCATCCGCACAGAACGGACTCACGACAAAAAAATCGCTAAATGTTCCCAGAAAATAGTAAAAAAAATAAGAAGAAGAAAATAGCGAATGTAAAGCTATTATTATGCATGAGATACGATAAAATGGAACCGGAATCGAATTTCGGACTTCCTAAGCGGATTTCTCGAGGAAACGGAAGTTTAACAGAAGCGGAAAATCGCAAATTAGAGGGTCTTAGAGAATGAATTCGGCTAAAATCTCGCCAGCTCATTGCGGAGTAACGAGTCTCGTTCGTTTGCCAGTTTACAATCAAATTAGGCTTCAATTTTGTCCAAATCCTGCAGTGCCCGAGCTACGTTGATTTCACATGTCTTATCTGGTCCCGATCGTGATTAAGATGATTTGAACCGAAAATCGTCTGTCAACAAGTAATCAAATATAGAAAAAACACGAAAAGGGGTGCAACACGAGGACTTCCCAGGGGATCACCCACCCTATTACTGGTCTCGCCCAAGCACGCTTAACTTCGGAGTTCTGATGGGATCCGGAGCATTAGTGCTGGTATGATCGCTCCCGACATTGAGTGGGATATTTATTCTTATATCCATTGAGTACGTGTGGCGCGAGCGGCGATGGACAACACGCGGCACTGCTCTTGCCCAATCAGAACCATGAAGTTAAGCGTTCTGGCGCGATGGCGGAGCTAGGATGGGTGACCTCCCTCGGAAGTCCTCCTGTCGCGACCGTTTACGTAAATTATAGCTAAAACAGTCAAAATAATTGTTTTTAATGAGTTAACCGTTTCCGGAGTCATCTGCGTCATACCCTTCCGCAGAGAACCGGCTCACGACAACAAAAATCGCTAAATATTCCCAGAAAATAGAAAAAAAAAATAAGAAGAAGAAAATAGCAAATGTAAATCTATTATTATGCCTGGGAAACGATAAAATGGAACCGGAATGGAATTTAGAACTTCCTAAGCGGATTTCTCGAGGAAACGGAAACTTAACAAAAGCGGAAAATCGCAAATTAGAGGGTTTTGGAAAAGGAATTCGGCTAAAATCTCGCCAGCTCATTGCGGAGTAATGAGTCTCGTTCGTTTGCCAGTTTGCAATAAAATTAGGCTTCAATTTTGTCCAAATCCGGCAGTTCCCGAGCTACGTTGATTTCACATGTCTTATCTGGTCCCGATCGTGATTCAGATGATTTGAGCCGAAAATCGTCTGTCAACAAGTAATCAAAAATAGAAAAACACGAAAAGGGGTGTAACACGATGATTTCACAGGGGTCACCCATCCTAGTACTGGTCTCACCCACGCACGCTTAACTTCGGAGTTCAGATGGGATACGGTGCATTAGTGCTGTTATGATCGCACCCAACATTGAGTGGGATGTTAATTCTTATATCCCTCGATTACGTGTGGAGCAGGCGGCGATGGACAACACGCGGCACTGCTCTTGCCCTATCAGAACCATGAAGTTAAGCGTTCTGGCGCGATGGCAGAGCTTGGATGGGTGACCTCCCTGGGAAGTCCTCGTGTCGCGACCGTTTACGTAAATTATGGCTAAAACAGTCGAAATAATTGTTTTTAATGAGTTAACCGTTTTCGGAGTCATCTGCGTCATACCCTTCTGCAGAGAACCGGCTCACGACAACAAAAATCGCTAAATGTTCCCAGAAAATAGAAAAAAAATAAAACGAAGAAAACATCGAATGTAAAGCTATTATTATGCCTGGGATACGATAAAATGGAACCGAAATCGAATTTAGAACTTCCTAAGCGGATTTCTTGAGGAAACAAAAGCTTAACAGAAGCGTAAAATCGCAAATTAGAGGTCTTAGAGAAGGAATTCGGCTAAAATCTCGTTAGCTCATTGCGGAGTAATGAGTCTCGTTCGTTTGCCCGTTTACAATCGAATTAGCCTACAATTTTATCCAAATCTGGCAGTGCCCGAGCTACATTGATTTCACATGTCCTATCTGGTCCCGATCGAGATTCTGATGATTTGAGCCAAAAATCGTCTGTCAACAAGTAATCAAAAATAGAAAAACACGAAAAAGGGTGCAACACGAGGATTTCTCAGGTGGTCACCCATCCTAGTACTGGTCTCAACCAAGCATGCTTAACTTCGGAGTTCTGATGGGATCCGGTGCATTAGTGCTGGTATGATCGCACCCGACATTGAGTGGAATGTTTATTCTTTTATCCTTCGAGTAAGTGTGGAGCGGGCATCGATGGACAACACGCGGCACCGCTCTCGCCCAATCAAAACCATGAAGTTAAGCGTTCCGGCGCGATGGCAGGGCTAGGATGGGTGACCTCCCTGTGAAGTCCTCGTGTCTCGACCGTTTACGTAAATTATTGCTAAAAAAGTCGAAATAATTTTTTTTAATGAGTTAACCATCTCGGGAGTGATCTGCGTCATACCCATCCACACAGAACCGACTCACGACAAAAAAAATCGCTAAATGTTCCCAGAAAATAGTAAAAAAAATAAGAAGAAAAAATAGCGAATGTAAAGCTATTATTATGCCTGAGATACGATAAAATGGAATCGGAATCGAATTTCGGACTTCCTAAGCGGATTTCTCGAGGAAACGAAAGTTTAACAGAAGCGGAAAATCGCAAATTTGAGGGTCTTAGAGAAGGAATTCGGCTAAAATCTCGCCAGCTCACTGCGGAGTAATGAGTCTCGTTCGTTTGCCCGTTTACAATCGAATTAGCCTACAATTTTGTCCAAACCCGGCAGTGCCCGAGCTACGTTGATTTCACATGTCTTATCTGTTCCCAATCGAGATTCTGATGATTTGAGCCAAAAATCGTCTGTCAACAAGTAATCAAAAATAGAAAAACTCGAAAAGGGGTGCAACATGAGGATTTCCCAGGGGTCATTCATCCTAGTACTTGTCTCACCCACGCACGCTTAACTTCGGAGTTCTGATGGGATACGGTGCATTAGTGCTGGTATGATCGCACCCAACATTGAATGGGATGTTTATTCTTATATCCCTCGAGTACGTGTGGAGCAGGCGGCGATGGACAACACGCGGCACTGCTCTTGCCCTATCAGAACCATGAAGTTAAGCGTTTTGGCGCGATGGCAGAGCTAGGATGGGTGACCTCCCTTGGAAGTCCTCGTGTCGCGACTGTTTACGTAAATTATGGCTAAAACAGTCGAAATAATTGTTTTTAATGAGTTAACCATCTCCGGAGTGATCTGCGTCATACCATTCCGCACATAACCGGCTCACGACAACAAAAATCGCTAAATGTTCTCAGAAAATAGAAAAAAAATAAAACGAAGAAAACAGCGAATGTAAAGCTATTATTATGCCTGGGATACGATAAAATGGAACCGAAATTGAATTTAGAACTTCCTAAGCGGATTTCTTGAGGAAACAGAAGCTTAACAGAAGCGTAAAATCGCAAATTAGAGGTCTTAGAGAAGGAATTCGGCTAAAATCTCGCCAGCTCATTGCGGAGTAATGAGTCTCGTTCGTTTGCCCGTTTACAATCGAATTAGCCTACAATTTTATCCAAATCCGGCAGTGCCCAAGCTACGTTGATTTCACATGTCTTATCTGGTCCCGATCAAGATTCTGATGATTTGAGCCAAAAATCGTCTGTCAACAAATAATCATAAATAGAAAAACACGAAAACGGGTGCAACACGAGGATTTCCCAGGTGGTCACCCATCCTAGTACTGGTCTCACCCAAGCATGCTTAACTTCGGAGTTCTGATGGGATCCGGTGCATTAGTGCTGGTATGATCGCACCAGACATTGAGTGGAATGTTTATTCTTATATCCTTCGAGTACGTGTGGAGCGGGCATCCATGGACAACACGCGGCACCGCTCTCGCCCAATCAGAACCATGAAGTTAAGCGTTCTGGCGCGATGGCAGGGCTAGGATGGGTGACCTCCCTGTGAAGTCCTCGTGCCTCGATCGTTTACGATAAAATGGAACCGAAATCGAATTTCGAACTTACTAAGCAGATTTCTCGAGGAAACGGAAGCTTAACAGAAGCGGAAAATCGCAAATTAGAGAGTCTTTGAGAAAGAATTCGGCTAGGATGGGTGACCTCCCTGGGAAGACCTCGTGTCGCGACCGTTTACGTATATTATGGATAAAACAGTCGAAATAATTGTTTTTAATGAGTTAACCGTCTCCGGAGTAATCTGCATCATACCCCCTTCCGTACAGAAGCGGCTCACGACAACAAAAATCGATAAATGTTCCCACAAAATAGAAAAAAATAAGAAGAAGAAATAACGAATGTAAAGCTATTATTATGCCTGAGATACGATAAAATGGAACCGGAATCGAATTTAGAACTTCCTAAGCGGATTTCTCGAGGAAACGGAAGCTTAACAGAAGCGGTAAATCGCAAATTAGAGGGTCTTAGAGAAGGAATTCAGCTAAAATCTCGTCAGCTCATTACGTAGTAATGAGTCTCGTTCGTTTGCCCGTTTACAATCAAATTAGCCTACAATTTTGTCTAAATCCGGCACTGCCCGAGCTACGTTGATTTCTCATGTCTTATCTGGTCCCGATCCAGATTCAGATGATTTGAGCCAAAAATCGTCTGTCAACAAGTAATCAAACATAGAAAAACACGAAAAGGGGTGCAATACGAGGACTTTCTAGGGGGTCACCCATCTTAGTACTGCTCTCTCCCAAGCACGCTTAACTTCGGAGTTATGATGGGATCCGGTGCATTAGTGCTGGTATGATAGCACCCGACATTGAGTGGGATGTTTATTCTTATATCCCTCGAGTACGTGTGGAGCGGGCGGCAATGGACAACACGCGGCACTGCTCTCGCCCATTAGGAACCATGAAGTTAAGCGTTCTTGCGCGATGGCAGAGAGCTAGGATGGGTGTCCTCCTTGGGAAGTCCTCGAGTCGCGACCGTTAACGTAAATTATGGATAAAACAGTCGAAATAATTTTTTATAATGAGTTAAACATCCCCGGAGTAATCTAGATAATACCCTTCCGCACAGAACCGGCTCACGACAACAAAAATCGCTAAATATTCGCAGAAAATAGAAAAAAAAATAAGAAGAAGAAAATAGTGAATGTAAAGCTATTATTATGCCTGGGATACGATAAAATGGAACCGAAATCGAATTTCGAACTTACTAAGCGGATTTCTTGAGGAAATGGAAGCTTAACAGAAGCGGAAAATTGCAAATTAGAGAGTCTTAGAGAAGGAATTCGGCTAAAATCTCGTCAATTCATTGCGGAGTAATTAGTCTCGTTCGTTTGCCCGTTTACAATAAAATTAGGCTACAATTTTGTCCAAATCCGGCAGTGCCCGAGCTACGTTGATTTCACATGTCTTATCTGATCCAGATCGAGATTCAGATGATTTGAGCCGAAAATCGTCTGTCAACAAGTAATCAAAAATAGAAAAACACGAAAAGGGGTGCAACACGAGGACTTCCCAGGGGGTCACCCAATCTAGTACTGCTCTCGCCCAAGCACGCTTAACTTCGCAGTTCTAATGGGATCCGGGGCATTAGTGCTGGTATGATGGCACCGGACATTGAGTAGGACTTCCCAGGGGGTCACCAATCCTAGTACAGCTCTCGCCCTAGCACGCTTAACTTCGGAGTTCTGATGGGATCCGGTGCATTAGTGCCGGTATGATCGCACCCGACATTGAGTAGGATTTTTATTCTTATATCCCTCGAGTACGTGTGGAGCGGGCGGCGATGGACAACACGCGGCAGTACTCTCGCCCAATCAGAACCATGAAGTTAGCGTTCTGGAGCGATGGCAGAGCTAGGATGGGTGACCTCCCTGGGAAGTCCTCGTATCGCGACCGTTTACGTAAATTATGGCTAAAACAGTCGAAAAAAATTTTTTTAATGAGTTAACCTTCTCCGGAGTAATCTGCGTCATACCCTTCAGTACAGAACCGGTTCACGACAACAAAAATCGCTAAATGATCCCAGAAAATAGTAAAAAAAATAAGAAGAAGAAAATAGCGAATGTAAAGCTATTATTAAGCCTGAGATACGATAAAATGGAACAGGAATCGAATTTCGAACTTCTTAAGCGGATTTCTCGAGAAAACGAAAGCTTAACAGAAGCGGAAAATCGCAAATTAGAGGGTCTTAGAGAAGGAATTCGGCTAAAATCTCGCCAGCTCATTGCAGAGTAATGAGTCTCGTTCGTTTGCCTGTTTATTATCAAATTAGCCTACAATTTTGTCCAAATCCGGCAGTGCCCGAGCTACGTTGATTTCACATGTCTTATCAGGTCACGATCGAGATTCAGATGATTTGAGCGGAAAATCGTCTGTCAACAAGTAATCAAAAATAGAAAAACACGAAAAGGGGTGCAACACGAGGACTTCCCAGGGGGTCACCCATCCTAGTACTGCTCTCGCCCAAGCATGCTTTACTTCGGAGTTCTGATGGGATCCGGTGCATTAGTGCTGGTATGATCGCACCCGATATTTAGTAAGATGTTTATTCTTATATCCCTCGAGTACGTGTGGAGCAGGCGGCGATGGACAACACGCGGCACTGCTCTCGCCCAATCATAACCATGAAGTTAAGAGTTCTGGCGCGATGGCAGAGCTCGGATGGGTGACCTCCCCGGGAAGTCCTCGTGTCGCGACCGTTTACTTAAATTATGGAAAAAGTTGTCAACATAATTGTTTTTAATGAGTTAACCGTCTCCGGAGTAATCTGGGTCATACCATTCCGCACAGAACCGACTCACGACAACAAAAATCGCTAAATGTTCCCAGAAAATAGGAAAAAAATAAGAAGAAGAAAATAGCGAATGTAAAGCTTTTATTATGCCTGGGATACGATAAAGTGGAACCTAAATCGAATTTTGAACTTCCTAAGCGGATTTCTCGAGGAAACGGAAGCTTAACAGTAGCGGAAAATTGCAAATTAGAGGGTCTTAGAGAAGGAATTCGGCTAAAATCTCGCCAGCACATTGCGGAGTAATAAGCCTCGTTCGTTTGCCCGTTTACAATCAAATTAGGCTATAATTTTGTCCAAATCCAGCAGTGCCCGAGCTACGGATTTCACATGTCTTATCTGGTCCCGATCGAGATTCAGATGATTTGAGCCAAAAATCATCTGTCAACAAGTAATCAAAAATAGAAAAACACGAAAAGGGGAGCAACACGAGGACTTCCCAGGGGGCCACCCAACCTAGTACTGCTCTCGCCCAAGCACGCTTAACTTCGGAGTTCTGATGGGATACGGTGAATTAGAGCTGGTATGATCGCACCGGACATTGAGTGGATGTTTATTCTTATATCCCAAGAGTATGTGTGGAGAAGGCGACGATGGACAACACGCGGCACTGCTCTCGCCCAATCAGAACCATGAAGTTAAGCGTTCTGGCGCGATGGCAGAGCGAGGATGGGTAACCTCCCTGGGAAGTACTCGTGTCGCGACCGTTTACGTAAATTATGGATAAAGAAGTCGAAATAATTGTTTTTAATGAGTTAACCGTCTCCGGAGTAATCTACGTAATATTCTTCTGCACAGAACTGGCTCACGACAACAAAAATCGCTAAGTATTCCCAGAAAATAGAAAAAAAATAAGAAGAAGATAATAGCAAATGTAAAGCTATTATTATACCTGGGATAAGATAAAATGGAACCGGAATTGAATTTGGACTTCCTAAGCGGATTTCTCGAGGAAACGGAAGCTTAACAAAAGCGAAAAATCACAAATTAGAGGGTCTTAGAGAAGAAATTCGGCTAAAATCTCGCCAACTCATTGCGGAGTAATGAGTCTCCTTCGTTTGCCCGTTTACAATCAAATTAGGCTACAATTTTGTCCAAATCAGGCATTGCTTGAGCTACGTTGATTTCACATGTCTTATCTTGTCCCGATCGAGATTCAGATGATTTGAGCCGAAAATCTTCTGTCAACAAGTAATCAAAAATAGAAAAACACGACGAAAAAGAGTGCAACACGAGGACTTCCCAGGGGGTCACCCATCTTAGTACTGCTCTCGCCCAAGCACGTTTAACTTCGAAGTTCTGATGGGATCCAGTGCATTAGTGCTGGTATGATCACACCCGATATTGAGTGGGATGTTTATTCTTATATCCTTTGAGTATGTGTGGAGCGGGCGGCGATGGACAACACGCGGCACTGCTCTCGTCCAATCCGAACCATGAAGTTAAGCGTTCTGGCGCGATTGCAGAGCTAGGATGGGTGACCTCCCTTGGAAGTTTTTGTGTCGCGATCGTTTACGTAAATTATGGATAAAACTGTCGACATAATTGTTTTTAATGAGTTACCGTCTCCGGAGTAATCTGGGTCATACCTTCCGCACTGAACCGGCTCACGACAACAAAAATCGCTAAATGTTCCCTGAAAATAGGAAAAAAATAATTAGAAGAAAATAGCGAATGTAAATCTTTTATTATCCATGGGATACGATAAAGTGGATCCAAAATCGAATTTCGAACTTCCTTAGCGAATTTCGCGAAGAAACGGAAGCTTAACAGAAGCGGAAAATCGCAAGTTAGAGGGTCTTAGAGAAGGAATTTTGCTAAAATATCGCTAGCTCATTGCGGAGTAATGAGTCTCTTTCGTTTGCCCGTTTACAATCAAATTAGGCTACAATTTTGTCCAAATCCGGCAGTGCCCGAGCTACGTTGATTTCACATGTCTTATCTGGTCCCGATCAAGATTCAGATGATTTGAGCCGAAAATCGTCTGCCAACAAGTAATAAAAAATAGAAAAACACGAAAAGGGGTGCAACACGAGGACTTCCCAGGGGGTCACTCATCCTAGTACTGCTCTCGCCCAAGCACGCATAACTTCGGAGTTCTTATATCCTTCGAGTATGTGTGGAGCGGGCGGCGATAGACAACACACGGCACTACTCTCGTCCAATCCGAACCATGAAGTTAAGCGTTCTAGCGCTTTGGCAGAGCTAGGATGGGTGACCTCCCTTGGAAGTCCTCGTGTCGCGTCTGTTTACTTAAATTATGGATAAAACTGTCGACATAATTGTTTTTAATGAGTTAACCGTCTCCGGGGTAATCTGGGTCATACCCTTCCGCACAGAACCGGCTCACAACAACAAAAATCGCTAAATGTTCCCTGAAAATAGGAAAAAAATAAGAAGAAGAAAATAGCGAATGTGAATCTTTTATTATGCCTGGGATACGATAAAGTGGAACCTAAATCGACTTTCGAACTTCCTAAGCGGATTTCTCGAGAAAACGGAAGCTTAACAGAAGCGGAAAATCGCAAATTAGAGGGTCTTAGAGAAGGAATTTGGCTAAAATCTCGCAAGCTCATTGCGGAGTAATGAGTCTCGTTCGTTTGCCCGTTTACAATCAAATTAGGATACAATTTTGTCATAATCCGGCAGTGCCCGAGCTACGTTGATTTCACATGTCTTATCTGGTCCCGATCGAGATTCAGATGATTTGAGCCAAAAATCGTCTCTCAACAAGTAATCAAAAATCGAAAAACACGAAAACGGGTGCAACACGAGGACTTCCCAGGGGGTCACGCATTCTAGTACTGCTCTCGCCCAAGCACGCTTAACTTCGGAGTTATGATGGGATCCGGTGCATTAGTGCTGGTATTATCGCACCCGACATTGAGTGGGATGTTTATTCTTATATCCCTCGAGTACGTGTGGAGCGGGCAGCGATGGACAACACGCGGCACTGGTCTCGCCAAATCAGAACCATGAATTTAAGCGTTCTGGCGCGATGGCAGAGCTAGGATGGGTGACCTCCCTCGGAAGTCCTCGTGTCGCGACCGTTTACTTGAATTATGGAAAAAACTGTCAACATAATTGTTTTTAATGAGTTAACCGTCTCCGGAGTAATCTGGGTCATACCATTCCGCACATAACCGACTCACGACAACAAAAATCGCTAAATGTTCCCAGAAAATAGGAAAAAAAAAAGAAGAAGAAAATAGCGAATGTAAAGCTTTTATTATGTCTGAGATACGATAAAGTGGAACTTAAATCGAATTTCGAACTTCCTAAGCGGATTTCTCGAGGAAACGAAAGCTTAACAGTAGCGGAAAATTGCAAATTAGAGGGTCTTAGAGAAGGAATTCGGCTCAAATCTCGCCCGCTCATTGCGGAGTAATGAGCCTCGTTCGTTTGCCCGCTTACAATCAAATTAGGCTATAATTTTGTCCAAATCCGGCAGTGCCCGAGCTACGTTGATTTCACATGTCTTATCTGGTTCCAATCGAGATTCAGATGATTTGAGCCAAAAATCGTCTGTCAACAAGTAATCAAAAATAGAAAAACACGAAAAGGGGAGCAACACGAGGATTTCCCAGGGGGCCACCCAACCTTGTACTGCTCTCGCCCAAGCACGCTTAACTTCAGAGTTCTGATGGGATCCGGTGAATTAGTGCTGGTATGATCGCACCAGACATTGAGTGGATGTTTATTCTTATATCCCAAGAGTACGTGTGGAGAAGGCGACGATGGACAACACGCGGCACTGCTCTCGCCCAATCAGAACCATGAAGTTAAGCGTTCTGGCGCGATGGCAGAGCGAGGATGGGTAACATTTCTGGGAAGTACTCGTGTCGCGACCGTTTACGTAAATTATGGATAAAGCAGTCGAAATAATTGTTTTTAATGAGTTAACCGTCTCCGCAGTAATCTACGTAATACCCTTCCGCACAGAACCGGCTCACGACAACAAAAATCTCTAAGTATTCCCAGAAAATAGAAAAAAAATAAGAAGAAAAAAATAACAAATATAAAGCTATTATTATGCCTGGGATAAGATAAAATGGAACCGGAATCGAATTTGGACTTCCTAAGCGGATTTCTCGAGGAAACGGAAGCTTAACAAAAGCGAAAACTCGCAAATTAGAGGGTTTTAAAGAAGAAATTCGGCTAAAATCTCGGCAGCTCATTGCGGAGTAATGAGTCTCGTTCGTTTTCCCGTTTACAATCAAATTAGGCTACAATTTTGTCCAAATCCGGCAGTGCCCGAGCTACGTTGATTTCACATGTCTTATCTGGTCCCGATCGAGATTCAGATGATTTGAGCTGAAAATCGTCTGTCAACAAGTAATCAAAAATAGAAAAACACGAAAAGGGGTGCAACACGAGGACTTCCCAGGGGGTCACCCATCCTATTACTGCTCTCGCCCAAGCACGCTTAGCTTCGGAGTTCTGATGGGATCCGGTGCATTAGTGCTGGTATGATAGCACCCGACATTGAGTGGGATGTTTATTCTTATATCCCTCGAGTACGTGTGGAGCGGGCGGCGATGGACAACACGCGGCACTGCTCTCGCCAAATCAGAACCATGAATTTAAGCGTTCTGGCGCGATGGCAGAGCTAGGATAGGTGACCTCCCTGGGAAGTCCTCGTGTCGCGACCGTTTACTTGAATTATGGAAAAAACTGTCAACATAATTGTTTTTAATGAGTTAACCGTCTCCGGAGTAATCTGGGTCATACCATTCCGCACAGAACCGACTCACGACAACAAAATTCGCTAAATGTTCCCAGAAAATAGGAAAAAAAAAAAAAAGAAGAAAATAGCGAATGTAAAGCTTTTATTATGCCTGAGATACGATAAAGTGGAACTTAAATCGAATTTTGAACTTCCTAAGCGGATTTCTCGAGGAAACGGAAGCTTAACAGTAGCGGAAAATTGCAAATTAGAGGGTCTTAGAGAAGGAATTCGGCTCAAATCTCGCCCGCTCATTGCGGAGTAATGAGCCTCGTTCGTTTGCCCGTTAACAATCAAATTAGGCTATAATTTTGTCCAAATCCGGCAGTGCCCGAGCTACGTTGATTTCACATGTCTTATCTGGTCCCGATCGAGATTCAGATGATTTGAGCTGAAAATCGTCTGTCAGCAAGTAATCAAAAATAGAAAAACACGAAAAAGGGTGCAACACGAGGACTTCCCAGGGGGTCACCCATCCTATTACTTCTCTCGCCCAAGCACGCTTAGCTTCGGAGTTCTGATGGGATCCGGTGCATTAGTGCTGGTATGATCGCACCCGACATTGAGTGGGATGTTTATTCTTATATCCCTCGAGTACGTGTGGAGCGGGCGGCGAGGGACAACACGCGGCACTGCTCTCGCCAAATCAGAACCATGAATTTAAGCGTTCTGGCGCGATGGCAGAGCTAGGATGGGTGACCTCCCTGGGAAGTCCTCGTGTCGCGACCGTTTACTTGAATTATGGAAAAAACTGTCAACATAATTGTTTTTAATGAGTTAACCGTCTCCGGAGTAATCTGGGTCATACCATTCCGCACAGAACCGACTCACGACAACAAAAATAGTTAAATGTTCCCAGAAAATAGGAAAAAAATAAGAAGAAGAAAATAGCGAATCTAAAGCTTTTATTATGCCTGAGATATGATAAAGTGGAACTTAAATCGAATTTCGAACTTCCTAAGCGGATTTCTCGAGGAAACAGAAGCTTAACAGTAGCGGAAAATTGCAAATTAGAGGGTCTTAGAGAAGGAATTCGGCTCAAATCTCGCCCGCTCATTGCGGAGTAAAAGGCCTCGTTCGTTTGCCCGTTAACAATCAAATTAGGCTATAATTTTGTCCAAATCCGGCAGTGCCCGAGCTACGTTGATTTCACATGTCTTATCTGGTCCCGATCGAGATTCAGATGATTTGAGCTGAAAATCGTCTGTCAGCAAGTAATCAAAAATAGAAAAACACGAAAAAGGGTGCAACACGAGGACTTCCCAGGGGGTCACCCATCCTATTACTTCTCTCGCCCAAGCACGCTTAGCTTCGGAGTTCTGATGGGATCCGGTGCATTAGTGCTGGTATGATCGCACCCAACATTGAGTGGGATGTTTATTCTTATATCCCTCGAGTACGTGTGGAGCGGGCGGCGATGGACAACACGCGGCACTGCTCTCGCCAAATCAGAACAATGAATTTAAGCGTTCTGGCGCGATGGCAGAGCTAGGATGGGTGACCTCCCTAGGATGTCCTCGTGTCGCGACCGTTTACTTGAATTATGGAAAAAACTGTCAACATAATTGTTTTTAATGAGTTAACCGTCTCCGGAGTAATCTGGGTCATACCATTCCGCACAGAACCGACTCACGACAACAAAAATCGTTAAATGTTCCCAGAAAATAGGAAAAAAAAAAGAAGAAGAAAATAGCGAATGTAAAGCTTTTATTATGCCTGAGATACGATAAAGTGGAACTTAAATCGAATTTCGAACTTCCTAAGCGGATTTCTCGAGGAAACGGAAGCTTAACAGTAGCGGAAAATTGCAAATTAGAGGGTCTTAGAGAAGGAATTCGGCTCAAATCTCGCCCGCTCATTGCGGAGTAATGAGCCTCGTTCGTTTGCCCGTTTACAATCAAATTAGGCTATAATTTTGTCCAAATCCGGCAGTGCCCGAGCTACGTTGATTTCACATGTCTTATCTTGTTCCAATCGAGATTCAGATGATTTGAGCAAAAAATCGTCTGTCAACAAGTAATCAAAAATAGAAAAACACGAAAAGGGGAGCAACACGAGGACTTCCCAGGGGGCCACACAACCTTGTACTGCTCTCGCTCAAGCACGCTTAACTTCAGAGTTCTGATGGGATCCGGTGAATTAGTGCTGGTATGATCGCACCAGACATTGAGTGGATGTTTATTCTTATATCCCAAGAGTACGTGTGGAGAAGGCGACGATGGACAACACGCGGCACTGCTCTCGCCCAATCAGAACCATGAAGTTAAGCGTTCTGGCGCGATGGCAGAGCGAGGATGGGTAACCTTTCTGGGAAGTACTCGTGTCGCGACCGTTTACGTAAATTATGGATAAAGCAGTCGAAATAATTGTTTTTAATGAGTTAACCGTCTCCGGAGTAATCTACGTAATACCCTTCCGCACAGAACCGGCTCACGACAACAAAAATCTCTAAGTATTCCCAGAAAATAGGAAAAAAATAAGAAGAAAAAAATAGCAAATGTAAAGCTATTATTATGCCTGGGATAAGATAAAATGGAACCGGAATCGAATTTGGACTTCCTAAGCGGATTTCTCGAGGAAACGGAAGCTTAACAAAAGCGAAAACTCGCAAATTAGAGGGTTTTAGAGAAGAAATTCGGCTAAAATCTCGGCAGCTCATTGCGGAGTAATGAGTCTCGTTCGTTTTCCCGTTTACAATCAAATTAGGCTACAATTTTGTCCAAATCCGGCAGTGCCCGAGCTACGTTGATTTCACATGTCTTATCTGGTCCCGATCGAGATTCAGATGATTTGAGCTGAAAATCGTCTGTCAACAAGTAATCAAAAATAGAAAAACACGAAAAGGGGTGCAACACGAGGACTTCCCAGGGGGTCACCCATCCTATTACTGCTCTCGCCCAAGCACGCTTAGCTTCGGAGTTATGATGGGATCCGGTGCATTAGTGCTGGTATGATAGCACCCGACATTGAGTGGGATGTTTATTCTTATATCCCTCGAGTACGTGTGGAGCGGGCGGCAATGGACAACACGCGGCACTGCTCTCGCCCAGTAGGAACCATGAAGTTAAGCGTTCTTGCGCGATGGCAGAGAGCTAGGATGGGTGTCCTCCTTGGGAAGTCCTCGAGTCGCGACCGTTAACGTAAATTATGGATAAAACAGTCGAAATAATTTTTTATAATGAGTTAAACATCCCCGGAGTAATCTAGATAATACCCTTCCGCACAGAACCGGCTCACGACAACAAAAATCGCTAAATATTCGCAGAAAATAGAAAAAAAAATAAGAAGAAGAAAATAGTGAATGTAAAGCTATTATTATGCCTGGGATACGATAAAATGGAACCGAAATCGAATTTCGAACTTACTAAGCGGATTTCTCGAGGAAATGGAAGCTTAACAGAAGCGGAAAATTGCAAATTAGAGAGTCTTAGAGAAGGAATTCGGCTAAAATCTTGTCAATTCATTGCGGAGTAATTAGTCTCGTTCGTTTGCCCGTTTACAATAAAATTAGGCTACAATTTTGTCCAAATCCGGCAGTGCTCGAGCAACTTGATTTCACATGTCTTATCTGATCCAGATCGAGATTCAGATGATTTGAGCTGAAAATCGTCTGTCAACAAGTAATCAAAAATAGAAAAACACGAAAAGGGGTGCAACACGAGGACTTCCCACGGGGTCACCCAATCTAGTACTGCTCTCGCCCAAGCACGCTTAACTTCGCAGTTATGATGGGATCCGGGGCATTAGTGCTGGTATGATGGCACCGGACATTGAGTGGGATGTTTATTCTTATATCCCTCGAGTACGTGTGGAGCGGGCGGCGATGGACAACACGCGGCAGTACTCTCGCCCAATCAGAACCATGAAGTTAGCGTTCTGGAGCGATGGCAGAGCTAGGATGGGTGACCTCCCTGGGAAGTCCTCGTATCGCGACCGTTTACGTAAATTATGGCTAAAACAGTCGAAAAAATTGTTTTTAATGAGTTAACCTTCTCCGGAGTAATCTGCGTCATACCCTTCAGTACAGAACCGGTTCACGACAACAAAAATCGCTAAATGATCCCAGAAAATAGTAAAAAAAATAAGAAGAAGAAAATAGCGAATGTAAAGCTATTATTATGCCTGAGATACGATAAAATGGAACAGGAATCGAATTTCGAACTTCTTAAGCGGATTTCTCGAGGAAACGAAAGCTTAACAGAAGCGGAAAATCGCAAATTAGAGGGTCTTAGAGAAGGAATTCGGCTAAAATCTCGCCAGCTCATTGCGGAGTAATGAGTCTCGTTCGTTTGCCTGTTTATTATCAAATTAGCCTACAATTTTGTCCAAATCCGGCAGTGCCCGAGCTACGTTGATTTCACATGTCTTATCAGGTCACGATCGAGATTCAGATGATTTGAGCGGAAAATCGTCTGTCAACAAGTAATCAAAAATAGAAAAACACGAAAAGGGGTGCAACACGAAGACTTCCCAAGGGGTCACCCATCCTAGTACTGCTCTCGCCCAAGCACGCTTAACTTCGAAGTTCTGATGGGATCCGGTGCATTAGTGCTGGTATGATCGCACCCGATATTTAGTAAGATGTTTATTCTTATATCCCTCGAGTACGTGTGGAGCAGGCGGCGATGGACAACACGCGGCACTGCTCTCGCACAATCAGAACCATGAAGTTAAGAGTTCTGGCGCGATGGCAGAGCTCGGATGGGTGACCTCCCCGGGAAGTCCTCGTGTCGCGACCGTTTACTTAAATTATGGAAAATGTTGTCAACATAATTGTTTTTAATGAGTTAACCGTCTCCGGAGTAATCTGGGTCATACCATTCCGCACAGAACCGACTCACGACAACAAAAATCGCTAAATGTTCCCAGAAAATAGGAAAAAAATAAGAAGAAGAAAATAGCGAATGTAAAGCTTTTATTATGCCTGGGATACGATAAAGTGGAACCTAAATCGAATTTTGAACTTCCTAAGCGGATTTCTCGAGGAAACGGAAGCTTAACAGTAGCGGAAAATTGCAAATTAGAGGGTTTTAGAGAAGGAATTCGGCTAAAATCTCGCCAGCACATTGCGGAGTAATAAGCCTCGTTCGTTTGCCCGTTTACAATCAAATTAGGCTATAATTTTGTCCAAATCCGGCAGTGCCCGAGCTACGGATTTCACATGTCTTATCTGGTCCCGATCGAGATTCAGATGATTTGAGCCAAAAATCATCTGTCAACAAGTAATCAAAAATAGAAAAACACGAAAAGGGGAGCAACACGAGGACTTCCCAGGGGGCCACCCAACCTAGTACTGCTCTCGCCCAAGCACGCTCAACTTCGGAGTTCTGATGGGATACGGTGAATTAGTGCTGGTATGATCGCACCGGACATTGAGTGGATGTTTATTCTTATATCCCAAGAGTATGTGTGGAGAAGGCGACGATGGACAACACGCGGCACTGCTCTCGCCCAATCAGAACCATGAAGTTTAGCGTTCTGGCGCGATGGCAGAGCGAGGATGGGTAACCTCCCTGGGAAGTACTCGTGTCGCGACCGTTTACGTAAATTATGGATAAAGAAGTCGAAATAATTGTTTTTAATGAGTTAACCGTCTCCGGAGTAATCTACGTAATATTCTTCTGCACAGAACCGGCTCACGACGACAAAAATCGCTAAGTATTCCCAGAAAATAGAAAAAAATAAGAAGAAGATAATAGCGAATGTAAAGCTATTATTATACCTGGGATAAGATAAAATGGAACCGGAATTGAATTTGGACTTCCTAAGCGGATTTCTCGAGGAAACGGAAGCTTAACAAAAGCGAAAAATCACAAATTAGAGGGTCTTAGAGAAGAAATTCGGCTAAAATCTCGCCAACTCATTGCGGAGTAATGAGTCTCGTACGTTTGCCCGTTTACAATCAAATTAGGCTACAATTTTGTCCAAATCAGGCATTGCTTGAGCTACGTTGATTTCACATGTCTTATCTGGTCCCGATCGAGATTCAGATGATTTGAGCCGAAAATCTTCTGTCAACAAGTAATCAAAAATAGAAAAACACGACGAAAAATAGTGCAACACGAGGACTTCCCAGGGGGTCACCCATCTTAGTACTGCTCTCGCCCAAGCACGTTTAACTTCGAAGTTCTGATGGGATCCAGTGCATTAGTGCTGGTATGATCGCACCCGATATTGAGTGGGATGTTTATTCTTATATCCTTTGAGTATGTGTGGAGCGGGCGGCGATGGACAACACGCGGCACTGCTCTCGTCCAATCCGAACCATGAAGTTAAGCGTTCTGGCGCGTTTGCAGAGCTAGGATGGGTGACCTCCCTTAGAAGTTTTTGTGTCGCGATCGTTTACGTAAATTATGGATAAAACTGTCGACATAATTGTTTTTAATGAGTTACCGTCTCCGGAGTAATCTGGGTCATACCCTTCCGCACTGAACCGGCTCACGACAACAAAAATCGCTAAATGTTCCCTGAAAATAGGAAAAAAATAATTAGAAGAAAATAGCGAATGTAAATCTTTTATTATCCATGGGATACGATAAAGTGGATCCAAAATCGAATTTCGAACTTCCTTAGCGAATTTCGCGAAGAAACGGAAGCTTAACAGAAGCGGAAAATCGCAAGTTAGAGGGTCTTAGAGAAGGAATTTTGCTAAAATATCGCTAGCTCATTGCGGAGTAATGAGTCTCGTTCGTTTGCCCGTTTACAATCAAATTAGGCTACAATTTTGTCCAAATCCGGCAGTGCCCGGGCTACGTTGATTTCACATGTCTTATCTGGTCCCGATCAAGATTCAGATGATTTGAGCCGAAAATCGTCTGCCAACAAGTAATAAAAAATAGAAAAACATGAAAAGGGGTGCAACACGAGGACTTCCCAGGGGGTCACTCATCCTAGTACTGCTCTCCCCCAAGCACGCATAACTTCGGAGTTCTTATATCCTTTGAGTATGTGTGGAGCGGGCGGCGATAGACAACACACGGCACTACTCTCGTCCAATCCGAACCATGAAGTTAAGCGTTCTAGCGCTTTGGCAGAGCTAGGATGGGTGACCTCCCTTGGAAGTCCTCGTGTCGCGACCGTTTACTTGAATTATGGAAAAAACTGTCGACATAGTTGTTTTTAATGAGTTAACCGTCTCCGGAGTAATCTGGGTCATACCCTTCCGCACAGAACCGGCTCACAACAACAAAAATCGCTAAATGTTCCCTGAAAATAGGAAAAAAATAAGAAGAAGAAAATAGCGAATGTGAATCTTTTATTATGCCTGGGATACGATAAAGTGGAACTTAAATCGACTTTCGAACTTCCTAAGCGGATTTCTCGAGAAAACGGAAGCTTAACAGAAGCGGAAAATCGCAAATTAGAGGGTCTTAGAGAAGGAATTCGGCTAAAATCTCGCAAGCTCATTGCGGAGTAATGAGTCTCGTTCGTTTGCCCGTTTACAATCAAATTAGGATACAATTTTGTCATAATCCGGCAGTGCCCGAGCTACGTTGATTTCACATGTCTTATCTGGTCCCGATCGAGATTCAGATGATTTGAGCCAAAAATCGTCTGTCAACAAGTAATCAAAAATCGAAAAACACGAAAAGGGGTGCAACACGAGGACTTCCCAGGGGGTCACGCATTCTAGTACTGCTCTCGCCCAAGCACGCTTAACTTCGGAGTTCTGATGGGATCCGGTGCATTAGTGCTGGTATTATCGCACCCGACATTGAGTGGGATGTTTATTCTTATATCCCTCGAGTACGTGTGGAGCGGGCAGCGATGGACAACACGCGGCACTGGTCTCGCCAAATCAGAACCATGAATTTAAGCGTTCTGGCGCGATGGCAGAGCTAGGATGGGTGACCTCCCTCGGAAGTCCTCGTGTCGCGACCAATTACTTGAATTATGGAAAAAACTGTCAACATAATTGTTTTTAATGAGTTAACCGTCTCCGGAGTAATCTGGGTCATACCATTCCGCACAGAACCGACTCACGACAACAAAAATCGCTAAATGTTCCCAGAAAATAGGAAAAAAAAAAGAAGAAGAAAATAGCGAATGTAAAGCTTTTATTATGTCTGAGATACGATAAAGTGGAACTTAAATCGAATTTCGAACTTCCTAAGCGGATTTCTCGAGGAAATGGAAGCTTAACAGTAGCGGAAAATTGCAAATTAGAGGGTCTTAGAGAAGGAATTCGGCTCAAATCTCGCCCGCTCATTGCGGAGTAATGAGCCTCGTTCGTTTGCCCGTTTACAATCAAATTAGGCTATAATTTTGTCCAAATCCGGCAGTGCCCGAGCTACGTTGATTTCACATGTCTTATCTGGTTCCAATCGAGATTCAGATGATTTGAGCTGAAAATCGTCTGTCAGCAAGTAATCAAAAATAGAAAAACACGAAAAAGGGTGCAACACGAGGACTTTCCAGGGGGTCACCCATCCTATTACTTCTCTCGGCCAAGCACGCTTAGCTTCGGAGTTCTGATGGGATCCGGTGCATTAGTGCTGGTATGATCGCACCCGACATTGAGTGGGATGTTTATTCTTATATCCCTCGAGTACGTGTGGAGCGGGCGGCGATGGACAACACGCGGCACTGCTCTTGCCAAATCAGAACCATGAATTTAAGCGTTCTGGCGCGATGGCAGAGCTAGGATGGGTGACCTCCCTGGGAAGTCCTCGTGTCGCGACCGTTTACTTGAATTATGGAAAAAACTGTCAACATAATTGTTTTTAATGAGTTAACCGTCTCCGGAGTAATCTGGGTCATACCATTCCGCACAGAACCGACTCACGACAAAAAAAATCGTTAAATGTTCCCAGAAAATAGGAAAAAAAAAAGAAGAAGAAAATAGCGAATGTAAAGCTTTTATTATGCCTGAGATACGATAAAGTGGAACTTAAATCGAATTTCGAACTTCCTAAGCGGATTTCTCGAGGAAACGGAAGCTTAACAGTAGCGGAAAATTGCAAATTAGAGGGTCTTAGAGAAGGAATTCGGCTCAAATCTCGCCCGCTCATTGCGGAGTAATGAGCCTCGTTCGTTTGCCCGTTTACAATCAAATTAGGCTATAATTTTGTCCAAATCCGGCAGTGCCCGAGCTACGTTGATTTCACATGTCTTATCTTGTTCCAATCGAGATTCAGATGATTTGAGCCAAAAATCGTCTGTCAACAAGTAATCAAAAATAGAAAAACACGAAAAGGGGAGCAACACGAGGACTTCCCAGGGGGCCACACAACCTTGTACTGCTCTCGCCCAAGCACGCTTAACTTCAGAGTTCTGATGGGATCCGGTGAATTAGTGCTGGTATGATCGCACCAGACATTGAGTGGATGTTTATTCTTATATCCCAAGAGTACGTGTGGAGAAGGCGACGATGGACAACACGCGGCACTGCTGCCCAATCAGAACCATGAAGTTAAGCGTTCTGGCGCGATGGCAGAGCGAGGATGGGTAACCTTTCTGGGAAGTACTCGTGTCGCGACCGTTTACGTAAATTATGGATAAAGCAGTCGAAATAATTGTTTTTAATGAGTTAACCGTCTCCGGAGTAATCTACGTAATACCCTTCCGCACAGAACCGGCTCACGACAACAAAAATCTCTAAGTATTCCCAGAAAATAGAAAAAAAATAAGAAGAAAAAAATAGCAAATGTAAAGCTATTATTATGCCTGGGATAAGATAAAATGGAACCGGAATCGAATTTGGACTTCCTAAGCGGATTTCTCGAGGAAACGGAAGCTTAACAAAAGCGAAAACTCGCAAATTAGAGGGTTTTAGAGAAGAAATTCGGCTAAAATCTCGGCAGCTCATTGCGGAGTAATGAGTCTCGTTCGTTTTCCCGTTTACAATCAAATTAGGCTACAATTTTGTCCAAATCCGGCAGTGCCCGAGCTACGTTGATTTCACATGTCTTATCTTGTCCCGATCGAGATTCAGATGATTTGAGCTGAAAATCGTCTGTCAACAAGTAATCAAAAATAGAAAAACACGAAAAGGGGTGGAACACGAGGACTTCCCAGGGGGTCACCCATCCTATTACTGCTCTCGCCCAAGCACGCTTAGCTTCGGAGTTCTGATGGGATCCGGTGCATTAGTGCTGGTATGATAGCACCCGACATTGAGTGGGATGTTTATTCTTATATCCCTCGAGTACGTGTGGAGCGGGCGGCGATGGAAAACACGCGGCACTGCTCTCGCCAAATCAGAACCATGAATTTAAGCGTTCTGGCGCGATGGCAGAGCTAGGATGGGTGACCTCCCTGGGAAGTCCTCGTGTCGCGACCGTTTACTTGAATTATGGAAAAAACTGTCAACATAATTGTTTTTAATGAGTTAACCGTCTCCGGAGTAATCTGGGTCATACCATTCCGCACAGAACCGACTCACGACAACAAAATTCGCTAAATGTTCCCAGAAAATAGGAAAAAAAAAAAGAAGAAGAAAATAGCGAATGTAAAGCTTTTATTATGCCTGAGATACGATAAAGTGGAACTTAAATCGAATTTTGAACTTCCTAAGCGGATTTCTCGAGGAAACGGAAGCTTAACAGTAGCGGAAAATTGCAAATTAGAGGGTCTTAGAGAAGGAATTCGGCTCAAATCTCGCCCGCTCATTGCGGAGTAATGAGCCTCGTTCGTTTGCCCGTTTACAATCAAATTAGGCTATAATTTTGTCCAAATCCGGCAGTGCCCGAGCTACGTTGATTTCACATGTCTTATCTGGTCCCGATCGAGATTCAGATGATTTGAGCTGAAAATCGTCTGTCAACAAGTAATCAAAAATAGAAAAACACGAAAAGGGGTGCAACACGAGGACTTCCCAGGGGGTCACCCATCCTATTACTGCTCTCGCCCAAGCACGCTTAGCTTCGGAGTTCTGATGGGATCCGGTGCATTAGTGCTGGTATGATCGCACTCGACTTTGAGTTGGATGTTTATTCTTATATCCCTCGAGTACGTGTGGAGCGGGCGGCGATGGACAACACGCGGCACTGCTTTCGCCAAATCAGAACCATGAATTTAAGCGTTCTGGCGCGATGGCAGAGCTAGGATGGATGACCTCCCTGGGAAGTCCTCGTGTCGCGACCGTTTACTTGAATTATGGAAAAAACTGTCAACATAATTGTTTTTAATGAGTTAACCGTCTCCGGAGTAATCTGGGTCATACCATTCCGCACAGAACCGACTCACGACAACAAAAATCGCTAAATGTTCCCAGAAAATAGGAAAAAAAAAAGAAGAAGAAAATAGCGAATGTAAAGCTTTTATTATGCCTGAGATACGATAAAGTGGAACTTAAATCGAATTTTGAACTTCCTAAGCGGATTTCTCGAGGAAATGGAAGCTTAACAGTAGCGGAAAATTGCAAATTAGAGGGTCTTAGAGAAGGAATTCGGCTCAAATCTCGCCCGCTCATTGCGGAGTAATGAGCCTCGTTCGTTTGCCCGTTTACAATCAAATTAGGCTATAATTTTGTCCAAATCCGGCAGTGCCCGAGCTACGTTGATTTCACATGTCTTATCTGGTCCCGATCGAGATTCAGATGATTTGAGCTGAAAATCGTCTGTCAACAAGTAATCAAAAATAGAAAAACACGAAAAGGGTGCAACACGAGGACTTCCCAGGGGGTCACCCATCCTATTACTGCTCTCGCCCAAGCACGCTTAGCTTCGGAGTTCTGATGGGATCCGGTGCATTAGTGCTGGTATGATCGCACTCGACTTTGAGTTGGATGTTTATTCTTATATCCCTCGAGTACGTGTGGAGCGGGCGGCGATGGACAACACGCGGCACTGCTCTCGCCAAATCAGAACCATGAATTTAAGCGTTCTGGCGCGATGGCAGAGCTAGGATGGGTGACCTCCCTGGGAAGTCCTCGTGTCGCGACCATTTACTTGAATTATGGAAAAAACTGTCAACATAATTGTTTTTAATGAGTTAACCGTCTCCGGAGTAATCTGGGTCATACCATTCCGCACAGAACCGACTCACGACAACAAAATTCGCTAAATGTTCCCAGAAAATAGGAAAAAAAAAAGAAGAAGAAAATAGCGAATGTAAAGCTTTTATTATGCCTGAGATACGATAAAGTGGAACTTAAATCGAATTTTGAACTTCCTAAGCGGATTTCTCGAGGAAACGGAAGCTTAACAGTAGCGGAAAATTGCAAATTAGAGGGTCTTAGAGAAGGAATTCGGCTCAAATCTCGCCCGCTCATTGCGGAGTAATGAGCCTCGTTCGTTTGCCCGTTAACAATCAAATTAGGCTATAATTTTATCCAAATCCGGCAGTGCCCGAGCTACGTTGATTTCACATGTCTTATCTGGTCCCAATCGAGATTCAGATGATTTGAGCTGAAAATCGTCTGTCAGCAAGTAATCAAAAATAGAAAAACACGAAAAAGGGTGCAACACGAGGACTTCCCAGGGGGTCACCCATCCTATTACTTCTCTCGCCCAAGCACGCTTAGCTTCGGAGTTCTGATGGGATCCGGTGCATTAGTGCTGGTATGATCGCACCCGACATTGAGTGGGATGTTTATTCTTATATCCCTCGAGTACGTGTGGAGCGGGCGGCGATGGACAACACGCGGCACTGCTCTCGCCAAATCAGAACCATGAATTTAAGCGTTCTGGCGCGATGGCAGAGCTAGGATGGGTGACCTCCCTGGGAAGTCCTCGTGTCGCGACCGTTTACTTGAATTATGGAAAAAACTGTCAACATAATTGTTTTTAATGAGTTAACCGTCTCCGGAGTAATCTGGGTCATACCATTCCGCACAGAACCGACTCACGACAACAAAAATCGTTAAATGTTCCCAGAAAATAGGAAAAAAAAAAGAAGAAGAAAATAGCAAATGTAAAGCTTTTATTATGCCTGAGATACGATAAAGTGGAACTTAAATCGAATTTCGAACTTCCTAAGCGGATTTCTCGAGGAAACGGAAGCTTAACAGTAGCGGAAAATTGCAAATTAGAGGGTCTTAGAGAAGGAATTCGGCTCAAATCTCGCCCGCTCATTGCGGAGTAATGAGCCTCGTTCGTTTGCCCGTTTACAATCAAATTAGGCTATAATTTTGTCCAAATCCGGCAGTGCCCGAGCTACGTTGATTTCACATGTCTTATCTTGTTCCAATCGAGATTCAGATGATTTGAGCCAAAAATCGTCTGTCAACAAGTAATCAAAAATAGAAAAACACGAAAAGGGGAGCAACACGAGGACTTCCCAGGGGGCCACACAACCTTGTACTGCTCTCGCCCAAGCACGCTTAACTTCAGAGTTCTGATGGGATCCGGTGAATTAGTGCTGGTATGATCGCACCAGACATTGAGTGGATGTTTATTCTTATATCCCAAGAGTACGTGTGGAGAAGGCGACGATGGACAACACGCGGCACTGCTCTCGCCCAATCAGAACCATGAAGTTAAGCGTTCTGGCGCGATGGCAGAGCGAGGATGGGTAACCTTTCTGGGAAGTACTCGTGTCGCGACCGTTTACGTAAATTATGGATAAAGCAGTCGAAATAATTGTTTTTAATGAGTTAACCGTCTCCGGAGTAATCTACTAATACCCTTTCGCACAGAACCGGCTCACGACAACAAAAATCTCTAAGTATTCCCAGAAAATAGAAAAAAAATAAGTTGAAGAAAATAGCGAATGTAAAGCTATTATTATGCCTGGGATAAGATAAAATGGAACCGGAATCGAATTTGGACTTCCTAAGCGGATTTCTCGAGGAAACGGAAGCTTAACAAAAGCAAAAACTCGCAAATTAGAGGGTTTTAGAGAAAAAATTCGGCTAAAATCTCGGCAGCTCATTGCGGAGTAATGAGTCTCGTTCGTTTTCCCGTTTACAATCAAATTAGGCTACAATTTTGTCCAAATCCGGCAGTGCCCGAGCTACGTTGATTTCACATGTCTTACCTGGTCCCGATCGAGATTCAGATGATTTGAGCTGAAAATCGTCTGTCAACAAGTAATCAAAAATAGAAAAACACGAAAAGGGGTGCAACACGAGGACTTCCCAGGGGGTCACCCATCCTATTACTGCTCTCGCCCAAGCACGCTTAGCTTCGGAGTTCTGATGGGATCCGGTGCATTAGTGCTTGTATGATCGCACCCGACATTGAGTGGGATGTTTATTCTTATATCCCTCGAGTACGTGTGGAGCGGGCGGCGATGGACAACACGCGGCACTGCTCTCTCCCAATCAGAACCATGAAGTTAAGCGTTCTGGCGCGATGGCAGAGCTAGGATGGGTGACCTCCCTGTGAAGTCCCCATCTCGCGACCGTTTACGTAAATTATAGCTAAAACAGTCGAAATAATTGTTTTTAATGAGTTAACCGTCTCCGGAGTAATCTGCGTCATACCCTTTCGCACAGAACCGGCTCACGACAACAAAAATCTCTAAATGTTTCAGAAAATAGAAAAAAAAATAAGAAGAAGAAAATAGCGAATGTAAAGCTATTATTATGCCTGAGATACGATAAAATGGAACCGGAATTGAATTTCGAACTTCCTAAGCGGATTTCTCGAGAAAACGGAAGTTTAACAGAAGCGGAAAATCGGAAATTAGAGGGTTTTAGAGAAGGAATTCGGCTGAAATCTCGCAGGCTTATTGCGGAGTAATGAGTCTCGTTCGTTTGCCCGTTTACAATGAAATTAGGCTACAATTTTGTTCAAATCCGGCAATGCCCGAGCTACGTTGATTTCACATGTCTTATCTGGTCCCGATCGAGATTCAAATGATTTGAGCCGAAAATCGTCTGTCAACAAGTAATCAAAAATAGAAAAACACGAAAAGGGGTGCAACACGAGGACTTCCTAGAGGGTCACCAATCCAAGTACTGCTCTCGCCCAAGCACGCTTAACTTCGGAGTTCTGATGGGATCCGGTGCATAAGTGCTTGTATGATCGCACCCGACATGAGTTGGTTGTTTATTCTTATATCTTTCGAGTACGTGCGGAGCGGGCGGCGATGGACAAAATGCGGCACTACTCTCGCCCAATCAGAACCATGAAGTTAAGCATTCTGGCGTGATGGCAGAGCTAGGATGGGTGACCTCCCTGTGAAGTCCTCGTGTCGCGACCGTTTACGTAAATTATAGTTAAAACAGTCGAAATAATTATTTTTAATGAGTTAACCGTCTCCGGAGTAATCTGCGTCATACCCTTTCGCACAGAACCGGTTCACGACAAAAAAAATCGCTATATGTTCTCAGAAAATAGAAAAAAAAATAAAAAGAAGAAAATAGCGAATGTAAATCTATTATTACGCCTGGGATACGATAAAATGGAACCAAAATCGAATTTCGGACTTCCTAAATGGATTTCGCGAGGAAACGGAAGTTTTACAGAAGCGGAAAATCGCAAATTAGAGGGTCTTAGAGAAGGAATTCGGCTAAAATCTCGCCAGCACATTGCAGAGTAATGAGTCTCGTTCGTTTGCACGTTTACAATCAAATTAGGCTACAATTTTGTCCAAATCCGGCAGTGCCCGAGCTACGTCGATTTCACATGTCTTATCTGATCCCGATCGAGATTCAGATGATTTGAACCGAAAATCGTCTGTCAACAAGTAATCAAAAATAGAAAAACACGAAAAGAGGTGCAATACGAGGACTTCCCAGGGGGTCACTCATCCTAGTACTGCTCTCGCCGAAGCATGCTTAACTTCGGAGTTCTTATGGAATCCGGTGCATTAGTGCTGATATGATCGCACCCGACATTTAGTGGGATGTTTATTCTTATATCCCTCGAGTACGTGTGGAGCGGGCGGCGATAGACAACACGCGGCACTCGTCTCGCCCAATGAGAACCATGAAGTTAAGCTTTCTGGCGCGATGGCAGAGTTAGGATGGGTGAAATCCATGGGAAGTCCTCGTGTCGCGACCGTTTACGTAAATTATGGCTAAAACAGTCGAAATAATTGTTTTTAATGAGTTAACCCTCTCCGGAGTAATCTGCGTCATGTTCTTCCGCACAGAACCGGCTCACGACAACAAAAATCGCTAAATGTTCCATGAAAATAGAAAAAAAAATAAGAATAAGAAAATAGGGAATGTAAAGCTATTATCATGTCTGGGATACAATAAAATGAAACCGGAAGAAAATTTCGGACTTCCTAAGCGGATTTGTCGAGGAAATGGAAGCTTAAAAGAATCGGAATATCGCAAATTAGAGGGTCTTAGAGAAGGAATTCGGCTAAAATCTCGCCAGCTCATTGCGAAGTAATGACTCTCGTTCGTTTGCCCGTTTACAATCAAATTAGGCTATAATTTTGTTCAAATACGGCAGTGCCCGAGCTACGTTGATTTCACGTCTTATCTGGTCCCGGTCGAGATTCAGAGGATTTGAGCCGAAAATCGTCTGTCAACAAGTAATCAAAAATAGAAAAACACGAAAAGGGGTGCAACACGAGGACTTCCCAGGGGGTCACTCATCCTAGTACTGCTCTCGCACAAGCACGCTTAACTTCGGAGTTCTGATGGGATCCGGTGCATTATTGCTGGTATGATCGCACCCGACATTGAGTGGGATGTTTATTCTTATATCCCTTGAGTACGTGTGGAGCAGGCGGCGATGGACAATACGCGGCACTGCTCTCGCCCAATCAAAACCATGAAGTTAAGCGTTCTGGCGCGATGGCAGAGCGAGGATGGGTTACCTCCCTAGGAAATTCTCGTGTCGCGACCGTTTACGTAAATTATGGATAGAAAAGTCGAAATAATTTTTTTTAATGAGTTAACCGTCTCCGGAGTAATCTACGTAATATCCTTCCGCACAGAACCGGCTCATGACAACAAAAATCGCTAAATGATCCCTGAAAATAGGAAAAAAAATAAGAAGAAGAATATAGCGAATGTAAAGCTTTTATTATGCCTAGGATACGATAAAATGGAACCAAAATCGAATTTCGGACTTCCTAAATGGATTTCTCGAGGAAACGGAAGCTTAACAGAAGCGGAAAATCGCAAATTAGAGGGTCCTAGAGAAGGAATTCGGCTAAAACCTCGCCAGCTCATTGCGGAGTAACGAGTCTCGTTCGTTTGCCCGTTGACAATCAAATTAGCCTACAAATTTTTCCAAATCCGGTAGTGCCCGAGCTACGTTGATTACACATGTCTTCTATGGTAATGATCGAGAGTCAGATGATTTGAGCTGAAAATCGTCTGTCAACAAGTAATCAAAAATAGAAAAACACGAAAAGAGGTGCAACACGAGGACTTCCCAGGGGGTCACTCGTCCTAGTACTGCTCTCGCCCAAGCACGCTTAACTTCGGAGTTCTGATGGGATCCGGTGCATTAGTGCTGGTATGATCGCACCCAACATTGAGTGGGATGTTTATTCTTATATCCCTTGAGTACGTGTGGAGCGGGCGGCGATGGACAATACGCGGCACTGCTCTGGCCCAATCAAAACCATGAAATTTAAACGTTCTGGCGCGATGGGAGAGCGAGGATGGGTTACCTCCCTGGGAAGTCCTCGCGTCGCGACCGTTTTCGTAAATTATGGATAAAACAGTCGAAATAATTGTTTTTAATGAGTTAACCGTCTCCGGAGTAATCTACGTAATACCCTTCCGCACAGAAACGGCTCACGACAACAAAAATCGCTAAATATTCCCAGAAAATATAAAAAAATTAAAAGAATAAAATAGCGAATGTAAAGCTATTATTATGCATGAGATACGATAAAATGGAACCGGAATCGAATTTCGGACTTCATAAGCGGATTTCTCGAGGAAACGGAAGCTTAACAGAAGCGGAAAATCGCAAATTAGAGGGTCTTAGAGAAGGAATTCGGCTAAAATCTCGCCAGCTCATTGCGGAGTAATGAGTCTCGTTCGTTTGCCCGTTTACAATGAAATTAGGCTACAATTTTGTCCAAATCCGGCAATCCTCGAGCTACGTTGATTTCACATGTCTTATCTGGTCCCGATCGAGATTCAGATGATTTGAGCCGAAAATCGTCTGTCAACAAGTAATCAAAAATAGAAAAACACGAAAAGGGTGCAACACGAGGACTTCCCAGGGGGTCACCCATCTTAGTACTGCTCTCGCCCAAGCACGCTCAACTTCGGAGTTCTGATGGGATCCGGTGCATAAGTGCTGGAATGATTGCACCCGACATGAGTGGGATGTTTGTTCTTATATCTTTTGAGTACGTGTGGAGCGGGCGGCGATGGACAAAATGCGGCACTACTCTCGCCCAATCAGAACCATGAAGTTAAGCGTTCTGGCGCGATGGCAGAGCTAGGATGGGTGACCTCCCTGTGAAGTCCCCGTGTCGCGATCGTTTACATAAATTATAGCTAAAACAGTCGAAATAATTATTTTTAATGAGTTAACCATCTCCGGAGTAATCTGCGTCATACCCTTTCGCACAGAACAGGCTCACGACAAAAAAAATCGCTAAATGTTCTCAGAAAAAAGAAAAAACAAAAGAAGAAAATAGCGAATGTAAATCTATTATTATGCCTGGGATACGATAAAATGGAACCAAAATCGAATTTCGGACTTTCTAAACGGATTTCTCGAGGAAACGAAAGCTCAACAGAAGCGGAAAATCGCAAATTAGAGGGTCTTAGAGAAGGAATTCGGCTAAAATCTCGCGAGCACATTGCGGAGTAATGAGTCTCGTTCGTTTGCCCGTTTACAATCAAATTAGGCTACAATTTTGTCCAAATCCGGCAGTGCCCGAGCTACGTTGATTTCACATGTCTTATTTGATCCCGATCGAGATTCAGATGATTTGAGCCGAAAATCGTCTGTCAACAAGTAATCAAAAATAGAAAAACACGAAAAGGGGTGCAACACGAGGACTTCCCAGGGGGTCACTCATCCTAGTACTACTCTCGCCGAAGCATGCTTAACTTCGTAGTTCTGATGGGATCCGGTGCATTAGTGCTGGTATGATCGCACCCGACATTGACTGGGATGTTTATACTTATATCCCTCGAGTACGTGTGGAGCGGGCGGCGATGGACAACACGCGGCACTGCTCTCGCCCAATCAGAACCATGAATTTAAGCTTTCTGGCGCGATGGCAGAGTTAGGATGGGTGAAATCCATGGGAAGTCCTCGTGTCGCGACCGTTTACGTAAATTATGGTTAAAACAGTCAAAATAAATGTTTTTAATGAGTTAACCGTCTCCGTAGTAATCTCCGTCATACCCTTCCGCACAGAACCGGTTCACGACAACAAAAATCGCTAAATGTTCCCCGAAAATAGAAAAAAAATAAGAATAAGAAAATAGGGAATGTAAAGCTATTATTATGCCTGGGATATGATAAAATGGAACCAAAATCGAATTTCGGACTTCCTAAACGGATTTCTCGAGGAAACGAAAGCTCAACAGAAGCGGAAAATCGCAAATTAGAGGGTCTTAGAGAAAAAATTCGGCTAAAATCTCGCCAGCTCATTGCGGAGTAATGAGTCTCGTTCGTTTGCCCGTTTACAATCAAATTAGGCTACAATTTTGTCCAAATCCGGCAGTGCCCGAGCTACGTTGATTTCACGTCTTATCTGGTCCCGATCGGGATTCAGATGATTTGAGCCGAAAATTGTTTGTCATCAAGTAATCAAAAATAGAAAAATACGAAAAGGGGTGCAACACGAGGACTTCCCAGAGGTCTCCCATCCTAGTACTGCTCTCGCCCAATCATGCTTAACTTCGGAGTTCTGATGGGATCCGGTGCATTAGTGCTGGTATGATCGCACCCGACATTGAGTGGGATGTTTATTCTTATATCCCTCGAGTACGTGTGGAGTGGGCGGCGATGGAAAACACGTGGCACTGATCTCGCCGAATCAGAACCATGAAGTTAAGCTTTCTGGCGCGATGGAAGAGCTAGGATGGGTGACATCCCTGGGAAGTCCTCATGTCGCGACCGTTTACGTAAATTATGGCTAAAACAGTCGAAATAATTGTTTTTAATGAGTTAACCGTCTCCGGAGTAATCTTTGTCATACCCTTCCGTACAGAATCGGCTCACGACAACAAAAATCGCTAAATGTTCCATGAAAATAGAAAAAAAAATAAGAATAAGAAAATAGGGAATGTAAAGCTATTATTATGCCTGGGATACGATAAAATGAAACCGGAAGCGAATTTCGGACTTCCTAAGCGGATTTCTCGAGTAATCGGAAGCTTAACAGAATCGGAAAATCGCAAATTAGAGGGTCTTAGAGAAGGAATTCGGATAAAATCTCGCCAGCTCATTGCGAAGTAATGAGTCTCGTTCGTTTGCCCGTTTACAATCAAATTAGGCTACAATTTTGTCCAAATCCGGCAGTGCCTGAGCTACGTTGATTTCACGTCTTATCTGGTCCCGATCGGGATTCAGATGATTTGAGCCAAAAATTGTCTGTCAACAAGTAATCAAAAATAGAAAAATACGAAAAGGGGTGCAACACGATGACTTCCCAGAGGGTCTCCCATCCTAGTACTGCTCTCGTCCAAGCATGCTTAACTTCGGATTTCTGATGGGATCCGGTGCATTAGTGCTGGTATGATCGCACCCGACATTGAGTGGGATGTTTATTCTTATATCCGTCGAGTACGTGTGGAGCGGGCGGCGATGGAAAACACGTGGCACTGCTCTCGCCCAATCAGAACCATGAAGTTAAGCGTTTTGGCGCGATGGTAGAGCTAGGATGGGTGACCTCCCTGGGAAGTCCTCGTGTCGCGACCGTTTACGTAAATTATGGAGAAAACAGTCGAAATAATTTTTTTTCATGAGTTAACCGTCTCCGGAGTAATCTGCGTCATACCCTTCCGCACAGAACAAGCTCACGACAACAAAAATCGCTAAATGTTCCTAGAAAATAGAAAAAAAATAAGAAGAAGAAAATAGCGAATGTAAAGCTATTATTATGCCTGAGATACGATAAAATAAAACCGGAATCGAATTTCGGACTTCATAAGCTGATTTCTCGAGGAAAGCGAAGCGGAAAATCGCAAATTGGAGGGTTTTAGAGAAGGAATTCGGCTAAAATCTCACCAGCTCGTTGCGGAGAAATGAGTCTCGTTCGTTTGCCCGTTTACAATCAAATTAGCCTACAATTTTGTCCAAATCCGGCAGTGCCCGAGCTACGTTGATTTCACATGTCTTCTCTGGTCCTGATCGAGATTCAGATGATTTGAGCCGAAAATCGTCTGTCAATAAGTAATCAAAAATAGAAAAACACGAAAAGGGGTGCAACACGAGGACTTCCCAAAGAGACACCCATCTTGGTACTGCTCTCGCCCAAGCACGCTTAACTTCGGAGTTATGATGGGATACGGTGTATTAGTGCTGGTATGATTGCACCCGACATTGAGTGGTATGTTTATTCTTATATCCCTCGAGTACGTGTGGAGAGCGCGGCGATAGACAACACGCGGCACTGCTCTCGCCCAATCAGAACAATGAAGTTAAGCGTTCTGGCGCGATGGCAGAGCTAGAATGGGTAACCTCCCTGGGAAGTCCTCGTGTCGCGACCGTTTACGTAAATTATGGCTAAAACAGTCGAAATAATTGTTTTTAATGAGTTAACCGTCTCCGGAGTAATCTGCGTCATGCCCTTCCGCATTGAACCGGCTCACGACAACAAAAATCGCTAAAAGTTCCCAGAAAATAGAAAAAAAAATAAGAATATGAAAATAGTGAATGTATAGCTATTATTATGCCTGGGATACGTTAAAATAAAACCGAAATCGAATTTCGGACTTCCTAAGCGGATTTCTCGAGGAACCGGAAGCTTAACAGAAGCGGAAAATCGCAAATTAGAGGGTCTTAGAGAAGGAATTCGGCTAAAATCTCGTCAGCTCTTTGCGGAGTAATGAGTCTCGTTCGTTTGCCCGTTTACAATCAAATTAGGCTACAATTTTGTCCAAATCCGGCAGTGCCCGAGCTACGTTGATTTCACGTCTTATCTGGTCCCGATCGGGATTCAGATGATTTGAGCCGAAAATTGTCTGTCAACAAGTAATCAAAAATAGAAAAATACGAAAAGGGGTGCAACACGAGGACTTCCCAGAGGGTCTCCCATCCTAGTACTGCTCTCGCCCAAGCATGCTTAACTTCGGAGTTCTGATGGGATCCGGTGCATTAGTGCTGGTATGATCGCACCCGACATTGAGTGGGATGTTTATTCTTATATCCCTCGAGTACGTGTGGAGTGGGCGGCGATGGACAACACGTGGCACTGCTCTCGCCGAATCAGAACCATGAAGTTAAGCTTTCTGGCGCGATGGAAGAGTTAGGATGGGTGACATCCCTGGGAAGTTCTCGTGTCGCGATCGTTTACGTAAATTATGGCTAAAACAGTTGAAATAATTGTTTTTAATGAGTTAACCGTCTCCGGAGTAATCTCTGCCATACCCTTCCGCACAGAACCGGCTCACGACAACAAAAATCTCTAAATGTTCCATGAAAATAGAAAAAAAATAAGAATAAGAAAATAGGGAATAGAAAGCTATTATTATGCCTGGGATACGATAAAATGAAACCGGAAGCGAATTTCGGACTTCCTAAGCGGATTTCTCAAGTAATCGGAATATTAACAGAATCGGAAAATCGCAAATTAGAGGGTCTTAGAGAAGGAATTCGGCTAAAATCTCGCCAGCTCATTGTGAAGTAATGAGTCTCGTTCGTTTGCCCGTTTACAATCAAATTAGGCTACAATTTTGTCCAAATCCGGCAGTGCCCGAGCTACATTGATTTCACGTCTTATCTGGTCCCGATCGGGATTCAGATGATTTAAGCTGAAAATTGTCTGTCAACAAGTAATCAAAAATAAAAAAATACGAAAATGGGTGCAACACGAGGACTTCCCAAAGGGTCTCCCATCCTAGTATTGCTCTCGCCCAAGCATGCTTAACTTCGGAGTTCTGATGGGATCCGGTGCATTAGTGCTGGTATGATCGGACCCGACATTGAGTGGGATGTTTATTCTTATATCCTTCGAGTACGTGTGGAGCGGGCGGCGATAGACAACACGTGGCACTGCTCTCGCCGAATCAGAACCATGAAGTTAAGCTTTCTGGCGCGATGGAAGAGCTAGGATGGGTGACATCCCTGGGAAGTCCTTGTGTCGCGACCGTTTACGTTAATTATGGCTAAAACAGTCGAAATAATTGTTTTTAATGAGTTAACCGTCTCCGGAGTAATCTGCGTCATACCCTTCAGCACAGAACCGGCTCACGACAACAAAAATTGCTAAATGTTCAATGAAAATAGAAAAAAAAATAAGAATAAGAAAATAGGGAATGTAAAGCTATTATTATGCCTGGGATACGATAAAATGAAACCGGAACCGAATTTCGGACTTCCTAAGTGGATTTCTCGAGGAATCGGAAGCTTAACAGAATCAGAAAATCGCAAATTAGAGGATCTTAGAGAAGGAATTCGGCTAAAATCTCGTCAGCTCATTGCAAAGTAATGAGTCTCGTTCGTTTGCCCGTTTACAATCAAATTAGGCTACAATTTTGTCGAAATACGGCAGTGCACGAGCTACATTGATTTCACGTCTTATCTGGTCCCGGTCGAGATTCAGAGGATTTGAGCAGAAAATCGTTTGTCAACAAGTAATCAAAAATAGAAAAACACGAAAAGGGATGCAACACAAGGACTTCCCAGGGGGTCACCCATCCTAGTACTGCTCTCGCCCAAGCACACTTAATTTCGGAGTTTTGATGGGATCCGGTGCATAAGTGCTGGTATGATCGCACCCGACATTGAGTTTGATGTTTATTTTTATATCCCTCGAGCGCATGTGGAGCGGGCGGCAATGGACAACACGCCGCACTCCTCTCGCCCAATCAGAACCATTAAGTTAAGCGTTCTGGCGCGATGGAAGAGCTAAGAAGGGTGACCTCCCTGGGAACTCCTCGTGTCGCGACCGTTTACGTAAATTATGGCTAAAACAGTCAAAATAATTGTTTTTAATGAGTTAACCGTCTCCGGAGTAATCTGCGTCCTACCCTTCCGCACAGCACCGGCTCACGACAACAAAAATCGCTAAATGTTACCAGAAAATTGAAAAATATAAGAAAAAGAAAATAGCGAATGTAAAGCTATTATTATGTCTGGGATACGATAAAATGGAACAGGAATCAAATTTCGGACTTCCTAAGCAGATTTCTCGAGGAAACGGAAGCTTAACAGAACCGAAAAATCGCAAATTAGAGGGTCTTAGAGAATGAATTCGGCTAAGACCGTTTACAATAAAATTAGGCTACGATTTTGTCCAAATCCGACAGTGCCCGAGTTACGTTGATTTCACATGTCTTATTTGGTCTCGATCAAGATTTAGATGATTTGAGCCCAAATCATCTTTCAACAAGTAATCAAAATAGAAAAACACGAAAAGGGATGCAACACGAGGACATCCCAGGGGGTCACCCATCCTAGTACTGCTCTCGCCCAAGCAAGCTTAACTTCGGAGTTCTGATGGGATCCAATGCATTAGTGCTGGTATTATCGCACCCGACATTGAGTGGGATGTTTATTCTTATATCCCTCGAGTACGTGTGGAGCGGGCGACGATGGACAACACGCGGCACTGCTCTCGCCCAATCAGAACCATGAAATTAAGCGTTCTGGCGCGATGGCAGAGCTAGGATGGGTGACGTCCCTGGGAAGCCCTCGTGTCGCGACTTTTTACGTAAATTATGGCTAAAACAGTCGAAATAATTGTTTTTAATGAGTTAACCGTCTCCGGAGTAATCTGCATCATACCCTTTCGCACAGCACCGGCTCACGACAACAAAAATCGCTAAATGTTCCCAGAAAAAAAAAATTAGAAGAAGTAATAGGGAATGTAAAGCTATTATTATGCCTGAGATACGATAAAATGGAACTGGAATCGAATTTCAGACTTTCTAAGTGGATTTCTCGAGGAAACGGAAGCTTAACAGAAGCGAAAAATCGCAAATTAGAGGGTCTTAGAGAAGGAATTCGGCTAAAATCTCACCAGCTCATTGCGGAGTAATGAGTCTCGTTCGTTTGCCCGTTTACAATCAAATTAGCCTACAATTTTGTCCAAATCCGGCAGTGCCTGAGCTGCGTTGATTTCACATGTCTTATCTGGTCCCGATCGAGATTCAAATGATTTGAGCCGAAAATTGTCTGTCAACAAGTAATCAAAAATATAAAAACACGAAAAGAGATGCAACACGAGGACTTCCCAGGGGGTCACATATCCTAGTACTGCTCTCGCCCAAGCACGCTTAACTTCGGAGTTCTGATGGGATCCGGTGCATTAGTGCTGGTATGATCGCACCTGACATTGAGTTTTATGTTTATTCTTATATCCCTCGAGTACGTGTGGAGCGGGTGGCAATGGACAACACGCGGCACTGCTCTCGCCCAATCAGAACCATGAAGTTAAGCGTTCTGGCGCGATAGCAAACCTAGGATGGGTGACCTCCCTTAGAAGTCCTCGTGTCTCGACCTTTTACGTAAATTATGGCTAAAACAATCGAAATAATTGTTTTTAATGAGTTAACCGTCTCCGGAGTAATCTGCGTCATATCCTTCCGCACAGCACCGGCTCACGACAACAAAAATCGCTAAATGTTCCCAGAAAATAGAAAAAAATAATAAGAACAAAATAGCGAATGTAAAGCTATTATTATGCTTGGGATACGATAAAATAGAACTGGAATCTAATTTCGGACTTCCTAAGAGGATTTCTCGAAGAAACAGAAGCTTAACAGAAGCGGAAAATCGCAAACTAGAGGGTCTTAGAGAAGGAATTCGTCTAAAATCTCGCCAGCTCATTGCGGAGTAATGAGTCTCGTTCGTTTGCCCGTTTACAATCAAATTAGGCTACAATTTTGTCCAATTCCGGCAGTGCCCGAGCTACGTTGATTTCACATGTCTTATCTAGTCTTTATCGAGAGTCAGATGATTTGAGCCGAAAATCGTCTGTCAACAAGTAATCAAAAATTGAAAAACACGAAAAGGGGTGCAACACGATGATTTCCCAGGGGGTCACCCATCGTAGTACTGCTCTCGCACAAGCACGCTTAACATCGGAGTTCTTATGGGATCCGGTGCATTAGTGCTGGTATTATCGCACCTGACATTTAGTTTTATGTTTATTCTTATATCCTTCGAGTACGTGTGGAGCGGGCGGCGATGGACAACACGCGTCACTGCTCTCGCCCAATCAGAACCATGAGGTTAATCGTTCTGGCGCGATGGCAGATCTAGGATGGGTGACCTCCCTGTGAAGTCCTCGTGTCGCGACCGTTTACGTAAATTATGGAAAAAACAGTTAAAATAATTGTTTTTAATGAGTTAACTGTCTCAGGAGTAATCTGCGTCATACCCTTCCGCACAGAACCGGCTCACGACAACAAAAATCGCTAAATGTTCCCAGAAAATAGAAAAAAAAATAAGAATAAGAAAATAGCGAATGTAAAGCTATTATTATGACTTGGATACGATAAAATGGAACCGGAATCGAATTTCGTACTTATTAAGCTGATTTTTCGAGGAAACGGAAGCTTAACAGAAGCGGAAAATTGCAAATTAGAGGGTCTTAGAAAAGGAATTCGCCTAAAATCTCGCAAGCTCATTGCGTATTAATGAGTATCGTTCGTTTGCCCGTTTACAATCAAATTAGGCTAAAACACGCGGCACTGGTCTTGCCCAATCAAAACCATAAAGTTAAGCGTTCTGGCGCAATGGCAGAGCTAGGATGGGTGACCTCCCTGGGAAGTTCTCGTTTCGCGACCGTTTACGTAAATTATGGCTAAAATAGTTGAAATAATTGTTTTTAATGAGTTAACCGTCTCCGTAGTAATATGCGTCATACCCTTCCGCACAGCACCGGCTCGAGACAACAAAAATCGCTAAATGTTCACAGAAAATAAAAAAAATAAGATGAAGAAAATAGCGAATGTAAAGCTATTATTTGGCCTGGGTTACGATAAAATGGAACCGGAATCGAATTTCGGACTTCCTAAGCGGATTTCTCAAGAAAACGAAAGCTTAACAGAAGCGGAAAATCGCAAATTAGAGGGTCTTAGAGAAGGAATTCGGCTAAAACCTCGCCAGCTCATTGCGGAGTAATGTGTCTCGTTCGTTTGCCCGTTTACAATCAAATTAGCCTACAAATTTTTCCAAATCCGGTAGTGCCCGAGCTACGTTGATTTCACATGTCTTCTGTGGTACTGATCGAGAGTCAGATGATTTAAGCCGAAAATCGTCTGTCAACAAGTAATCAAAAATAGAAAAACACGAAAAGGGTGCAACATGAGGACTTCCCTGGGGGTCACCCATCCAAGTACTGCTCTCGCCCAAACACACTTAAATTTGGAGTTCTGATGGGATCCGGTGTATTAGTGGTGTTATGATCGCACCCGACATTGAGTGGGATGTTTATTCTTATATCCCTCGAGTACGTGTGGAGCGGGCGGCGATGGACAACACGCGGCACTACTCTCGCCCAATCAGAACAATGAAGTTAAGCGTTCTGGCGCGATGGCAAAGCTAGGATGGGTGACCTCCCTGGAAAGTCCTCGTGTCGCGATCGTTTACGTAAATTATGGCTAATACATTCGAAATAATTGTTTTTAATGGGTTAACCGTCTCCGGAGTAATCTACGTCATACTCTTCCGCACAGAACCGGCTCACGACAACAAAAATCGCAAAATGTTCCCAGAAAAGTGAAAAAAAATAAGAAGAAGAAAATAGCGAATGTAAAGCTATTATTATGCCTGGATATGATAAAATGAAACCGGAATCGAATTTCGGACTTACTAAGCGGATTTTTCGAGGAAACGGAAGATTAACAGAAGCGGAAAATCGCAAATTAGATGGTCTTAGGGAAGGAATTCGGCTAAAATCTCGCCATCTCATTGCGGATTAATCAGTCTCGTTCGTTTGCCCGTTTACAATCAAATTAGGCTATAATTTTGTCCAAATCCGGCAGTGCCCGAGCTACGTTGATTTCACATTTCTTCTCTGGTCCCGATCGTGATTCAGATGATTTGAGCCGAAAATCGTCTGTCAACAAATAATCAAAAATAGAAAATCACGAAAAGGGGTGCAACACGAGGACTTCCCAGGGGGTCACCATCCTAGTACTGCTGTCGCCCAAGCACGCTTAACTTCGGAGTTCTGATGGGATCATGTGCATTAGTGCTGGTATGATCGCACCCGACATTGAGTGGGATGTTTATTCTTATATCCCTCGAGTACGTGTGGAGCGGGCGGCGATGGACAACACGCGGCACTGCTCTCGCCCAATCAAAACCATGAAGTTAATTGTTATGGCGCGATGGTGGAGCTAGGATGGGTGACCTCCCTGAGATGTCCTCGTGTCGCGACCGTTTACGTAAATTATGGATAAAACAGTCGAAATAATTGTTTTTAATGAGTTAACCGTGTCCGGAGAAATCTGCGTCATACCCTTTCGCATAGAACCGGCTCACGACAACAAAAATCTCTAAATGTTCCCAGAAAATAGAAAAAAAAATAAGAAGAAGAAAATAGCGAATGTAAAGCTATTATTATATCGGGGATATGATAAAAAGGAACCAGAATCGAATTTCGGACTTCCTAAGCGGATTTCTCGAGGAAACGGAAGCTTAACAGAATTGGAAAATCGCAAATTAGAGGGCGTTAGAGAAGGAATTCGGCTAAAATCTCGCCAGCTCATTGCGGAGTAATGAGTCTCGTTCGTTTGCCCGTTTACAATTAAATTAGCCTAGAATTTTGTCCAAATCCGGCAGTGCCTGAGCTACGTAGATTTCACATGTCTTCTCTGGTCCTGATCGAGATTCGGATGATTTGAGCCGAAAATCGTTTGTCAACAAGTAATCAAAAATAGAAAAACACGAAAAGGGGTGCAACATAAGGACTTCCCAGGGGGTCACCCATCGTAGTATTGCTCTCGACCAAGCACGCTTAACTTCAGAGTTCTGATGGGATCCGGTGTATTAGTTCTCGTATGATCGCACCGACATTGAGTGGGATGTTTATTCTTATATCCCTCGAATACGTTTGGAGCGGGCGGCGATGGATAACACGCGGCACTGTTCTCGCCCATTCAGAACAATTAAGTTAAGCGTTCTGGCGCGATGGCAGAGCTAGGATGGGTGACCTCCCTGGAAAGCCCTCGTGTCGCGACCATTTACGTAAATTATGGCTAAAACAGTTGAAATAATTTTTTTTAATGAGTTAACCGTCTCCGGAGTAATCAGCGTCGTACCCTTCCGCACATAACCGGCTCACGACAACAAAAATCGCTAAATGTTCCCAGAAAATAAAAAAAAATAAGTATAAGAAAATAACGAATGTAATGCTATTATTATGCCTGGGATACGATAAAATAAAACCGGAATCGAATTTTAGACTTCGTAAGCGGATTTCTCGAGGAAACGGAAGCTTAACAGAAGCGAAAAATCGCAAATTAGAGGGTCTTAGAGAAGGAATTCGGCTAAAATCTCGCCAGCTCATTGCAAAGTAACGAGTCTCGTTCGTTTGCCCGTTTACAATCAAATTAGCCTACAATTTTGTCCAAATACGGCAGTGCCCGAGCTACGTTGATTTCACGTATTATCTTGTCCCGGTCGAGATTCAGATTATTTGAGCCGAAAATCGTCTGTCAATAAGTAATCAAAAATAGAAAAACACGAAAAGGGGTGCAAACGAGGACTTCCCAAGGGGTCACCCATCCAAGTACTGCTCTCGTCTAAACACGCTTAACTTCGAAGTTCTTATGGGATCCGCTGTATTAGTGCTGGTATGATCGCACCCGATATTGAGTGGGATGTTTATTCTTATATCCCTCGACAACGTGTAGAGCGGGCGGCGATGGACAACACGCGGCACTGGTCTCGCCCAATCAGAACAATTAAGTTAAGCGTTCTGGCGCGATGGCAGAGCTAGGATGGGTGACCTCCTTGGAAAGCCATCGTGTTGCGACCATTTTCGTAAATTATGGCTAAAAAAGTCGAAATAATTGTTTTTAATGAGTTAACCGTCTATGGAGTAATCTGCGTCATACCCTTCCGCACAGAACCGGCTCACGACAACAAAAATCGCTAAATGTTCCAAGAAAATAGAAAAAAATAAGAATAAGAAAATAGCGAATGTAATGCTATTATTATGCCTGGGATACGATAAAATGAAACCGGAATCGAATTTTAGACTTCGTATGCGGATTTCTCGAGGAAACGGAAGCTTAACAGAAGCGGAAAATCGCAAATTAGAGGGTCTTAGAGATAGAATTCGGCTAAAATCTCGCCAGCTCATTGCCAAGTAATGAGTCTCGTTCGTTTGCCCGTTTACAATCAAATTAGCCTACAATTTTGTCCAAATACGGCAGTGCCCGAGCTACGTTGATTTCAGGTCTTATCTGGTCCTGGTCGAGATTTAAATGATTTGATCCGAAAAACGTCTGTCAACAAGTAATCAAAAATAGAAAAACACGAAAAGGGGGTGAAAACGAGGACTTCCCAGGGGGTCACCCCCATCCAAGTACTGCTCTCGCCCAAGCACGCTTAACTTCGGAGTTCTGATAGGATCCGGTGTATTAGTGCTGGTATGATCGCACCCAACATTGAGTGGGATGTTTATTCTTATATCCCTCGAATACGTGTGGAGCGGGCGGCGATTGACAACACGCGGCACTGCTCTCGCCCAATCAGAACAATGAAGTTAAGCGTTCTGGCGTGATGGCAGAGCTAGGATGGGTGACATCCCTGGAAAGTCCTCGTGTCGCGACCGTTTCCGTAAATTATGGCAAAAAAGTCGAAATAATTGTTTTTAATGAGTTAAGCGTCTCCGGAGTAATCTGCATCATACCCTTCCGCATCGAACCGGCTCACGACAACAAAAATCGCTAAATGTTCCCAGAAAAGTGAAAAAAATAAGAATAAAAAAATAGCGAATGTAAAGCTATTATTATGCTTGGATACGATAAAATGAAACCGGAATCGAATTTCGGACTCACTAAGCGGATTTTTCGAGGAAACGGAAGATTAACAGAAGCGTAAAATCGCAAATTAGATGATTTTAGGGAAGTAATTCGGCTAAAATCTCGCCATCTCATTGCGGATTAATTAGTCTCGTTCGTTTGCCCGTTTACAATCAAATTAGGCTATAATTTTGTCAAAATCCGGCAGTGCCGGAGCTATGTTGATTTCACGTCTTATCTGGTTCCGATCGAGATTCAGATGATTTGAGCCGAAAATCGTCTGTCAACAAGTAATCAAAAATTGAAAAACACGGAAAGAGGTGCAACACGAGGACTTCCCAGGGGGTCACCCATCCTAGTACTGCGCTTTCGCCCAAGCACGCTTAACTTCGGAGTTCTGATGGGATCCGGTGCATTAGTGCTGGTATGATCGCACCCGACATTGAGTGGGATGTTTATTCTTATATCCCTCGAGTACGTGTGGAGCGGGCGGCGATGGACAACACGCGGCACTGCTCTCGCCCAATCAGAACCATGAAGTTAAGCGTTCTTGCACGATGGCAGAGCTAGGATGGGTGACCTCCCTGGGAAGTCCTCGTGTCGCGACCTTTTACGTAAATTATGGCTAAAACAGTTGAAATAATTGTTTTTAATGAGTTAACAGTGTTCGGAGTAATCTGCGTCATACCCTTCCGCACAGCACCTGTTGGAACTTTTCAAGTTCGCAATCTTGATTTTGATGTTAACAAAACTTGTTATTGTGTTTCTAACATATTTACTCAAGTGTGAAGTTGCAAACACAAGAAGCAAGCTGAAACTGAATTTTGCACAAACTGAATTTCTGGCGAGCTTTGGTATTTTAATGATATCTCTCAACTGGATTATCCAAATGACAATCCGCCAACTGGACTGATTAGAAAACTCACTTTGGAACAAATCGTATTCCGCGTCAGTTGGGCAAATCGGATGTTATGATGGTCTAACTGATCGCTCAATTACCGAAATGATCACACGAAAACAACAATCAGTTGAGTTTGAGCAGCTGTGGTATTTTGGTCATATTTTTCAGCTCGGTTATTGAAATGAAGCGATTCAGTATGCGTTGTAAAGATAAGACGATGATCTACAAATCATCTTCAGAAGTCAAAGTCGGAATCAAAGCTTAAGATGCTGATAAATGACGATGAAGTAACTGGTTCTGCACAAACTAAAATCAGCTAGGCTGATTTCAGCACACCAGCTGAAACTGAACCAACTGAACTAACTGCTGACTAGCTGACCAACCAACTGAACTGAACCAGCTGCTGACCAACTGAAACTGAACCAGACCAGCTGAAGACCAGTTGAACCAGACCAGCTGAACTGAACCAGCTGAAACTGAACCAGACCAGCTGAACTGAACCAGCTAAAACTGAACCAGACCAGCTGAAGACCAGTTGAACCAGACCAGCTGAACCAGTTGAACTGATTGACCAGTTGAGTTGACCAATTGACCAGAGTTGACCAGTCGAGAAAATGTCCAGCAAGACGAATTTGACCGTTGCTATTCCAGAAACAGTACAGAAACTTTCCAACGGTCATATTCTTGTGTCAAACGTATATATCAGTGTTGGAGCCTATAAATACAACATATTGAAGATCAAACAACAGCTTTTGAAGGGGATTCAAAGCATGGGCAGTTAGCATGAAAAAATCAGCTAGTTGAGAGCACAAGCCCTTGTGTGAGGATACATTTGAGATGTACACTGTAAATGATAAATTCCTCACACACAATCACTCACACATATACAAGAGAGTTGAACTTCAAAGATTAGTTGAGTGAGTCTTGCACAAAGACAATAAACTTGTGTATGTAGTCTTTGCATATGAGACATTAAAGAATATGCTGATTGTGAGGTGCTGCCTACAATTTTGAGTGCTAGGAGTTCTAGTTGGGTGCTGCCCTTCCGGAATGGGTTTGTACAAGTAGTTGTATAAATCAAAGTCTTCTAGTGGATCCTTCCCAAGAGGAAGAAGGAATGACGTAGGAGTGTTTGAAATCTCCTAATATACATAAACAAATTCGTTTCTATTTGTTTATTGCATTTGCTTATCATTTTCACTGTTTTTAAAGATGCATTGTTGAAGCATTTTATGTGTTCTTCAAATATCAAAATATTGTATACCAAGTGTTTGATAAAATACTTCAACTGAATATTTTTACTCATTCAACTTGCATATATTTTAAATGGTTTACAAAATATTTAATCGGTTTCTACGAAGGATTATTTCGAGTATCTTCCGCTTGGTTTTTAACCAAACTCTATTTAATTCATCGGTGTTCAATATTTCAAGAACCGAGCTATTGTAGCTCAATGATTATCCCCCCTAATCGATCCTATCAGCACCGGTTCACGACAACAAAAATCGCTAAATGTTCCCAGAAAATAGAAAAAAATAAGAACAAGAAAATAGCGAATGTAAAGCTATTTTTATGCCTGTGATACGATAAAATTGAACAAGAATCGAATTTCGGACTCCCTAAGCGGATTTAAAGAGGAAACATAAGCTTAACAGAAGCGAAAAATCGCAAATTAGAGGGTCTTGGAGAAGGAATTCGGCTAAGACCGTTTACAATCAAATTAGGCTATAATTTTGTCCAAATCCGGCAGTACCTGAGTTACGTTGATTTCACATGTCATATTTTGACCCGATCGAGATTTAGAAGATTTGAGCCGAAAATCGTCTTTCAACAAGTAATCAAAAATAGAAAAACACGAAAAGGGTGCAACACGAGGACTTCTCAGGGGGTCACCCATCCTAATACTGCTCTCGCCCAAGCAAGCTTAACTCCGGAGTTCTGATGGGATCCGGTGCATTAGTGCTGGTATGATCGCACCCGACATTGAGTGGGATGTTTATTCTTATATCCCTCCAGTACGTGTGGAGCGGGCGACGATGGACAACACGCGGCTTTGCTCTCGCCCAATCAAAACCATGAAGTTAATCGTTATGGCGCGATGGCGGAGCTAGGATGGGTGACCTCCCTGGGAAGTCCACCTGTCGCGACAGTTTACGTAAATTATGGATAAAACAGTCGAAATAATTGTTTTTAATGAGTTAACCGTCTCTGGAGTAATCTGCGTCATACCCTTCCGCAAAGAACCGGCTCACGACAACAAAAATCGCTAAATGTTCCCAAAAAATAGAAAAAAAATAAGAATAAGAAAATAGCGAATGTGAAGCTATTATTATGCCTGGGATACGATAAAATGGAACCGGAATTGAATTTCAGACTTCCTAAGCGGATTTCTCGAGGCAATGGAAGCTTAACAGAAGCGGAAATTCGCAAATTAGATGGTCTTAGAGAAGGAATTCGAATAAAATCTCGCCAGCTCATTGTGGATTAATGAGTCTCGTTCGTTTGCATGTTTACAATCAAATTAGGCTACAATTTTGTCCAAATCCGGCAGTGCCCGAGCTACGTTGATTTCACGTCTTATCTTGTCTCGATTGAGATTCAAATGATTTGAGCCAAAAATCGTCTGTCAACAAGTAATTAAAAATAGAAAAACACGAAAAGGGTTGCAACACGAGGACTTCCCAAGGGGTCACCCATCCTCGTACTGCTCTCGCCCATGCACGCTTAACTTCGGAGTTCTGATGGGATCCGGTGTCTTAGTGCTGGTATGATTGCACCCGACATTGAGTGGGATGTTTATTCTTATATCCCTCGAGTATGTGTGGAGCGGGCGGCGATGGACAACACGCGGCACTGCTCTCGCCCGAGCTAGGATGGGTGACTTCCCTGAGAAGTCTTCGTGTCGCGACTTTTTATGTAAATTATGGCTAAAACAGTCGAAATAATTGTTTTTAATGAGTTAACCGTCTCCGGAGTAATCTGCGTCTTACCCTTCCGCACAGCACCGGCTCACGACAACAAAAATCTCTAAATGTTCCCAGAAAATAGAAAAAAATAGCGAATGTAAAGCTATTATTATGCCTGGAATACGATAAAATGGAACTGGAATCGAATTTCGGACTTCTAAACCGGATTTCTCGAGGAAACAGAAGCTTAACAGAAGCGAAAAAATGGCAAATTAGAGGGTCTTAGAGAAGGAATTCGGCTAAAATCTCGCCAGCTCATTGTGGAGTAATGAGTCTCGTTCGTTTGCCCGTTTATAATCAAATTAGCCTACAATTTTGTCCAAATCCGGCAGTGCCCGAGCTATGTTGATTTCACACGTCTTCTCTGGTCCTAATCGAGAGTCAGATGAGTTGAGCCGAAAATCGTCTGTCAACAAGTAATCAAAAATAGAAAAACACGAAAAGGGGTGCCACACGAGGACTTCTCCCAGGGGGTCACCCATCCAAGTACTGCTCTCGTCTAAACACGCTTAACTTCGAAGTTCTTATGGGATCCGCTGTATTAGTGCAAGTATGATCGCACCCGACATTGAGTGGGATGTTTATTCTTATATCCCTCGACTACGTGTGGAGCGGGCGGCGATGGACAACACGCGGCACTGCTCTCGCCCAATCAGAACAATATAATTAAGCGTTCTGGCGCGATGGCAGAGCTAGGATGGGTGACTCCCTGGAAAGTCCTCGTTTCTCGACCGTTTACGTAAATTATGGCTAAAACAGTAGAATTAATTGTTTTTAATGAGTTAACCGTCTCCGGAGTAATCTGCGTCATACCCTTCCACACAGAACCGGCTCACGACAACAAAAATAGCTAAATGTTCCCAGAAAATAGAAAAAAATAAGAATAAGAAAATAGCGAATGTAAATCTATTATTATGTCTGGGATACGATAAAATGAAACCGGAATCGAATTTCGGACTTACTAAGCTGATTTTTCGAGGAAACGGAAGCTTAACAGATGCGGAAAATTGCAAATTAGAGGGTCTTAGAGAAAAAATTCGGCTAAAATCTCGTCAGCTCATTGCGGATTAATAAGTCTCGTTTGTTTGCCCGTTTACAATCAAATTAGGCTACAATTTTGTCCAAATCCGGCTGTGCGCGAGCTACGTTGATTTTACGTCTTATCTGGTCCCGATCGAGATTCAGATGATTTGAGCTAAAAATCATCTGTCAACAAGTAATCAAAAATAGAAAAACACGAAAATGGTACAACACGAGGACTTCCTACGCTTAATTTCGGAGTTCTGATGGGATCCGGTGCATTAGTGCTGGTATGATCGCACCCGACATTGAGTGGGATGTTTATTCTTATTTCCCTCGAGTACGTGTGGAGCGGGCGGCGATGGACAACACGCGGCACTGCTCTCGCCCAATCAGAACCATGAAGTTAATCGTTATGGTGCGATGTCGGATCTAGGATGGGTGACCACCCTGGAAAGTCCTCGTGTCGCGACCGTTTACGTAAATTATGGCTAAAACAGTAGAAATAATTGTTTTTAATTAGTTAATCGTCTCCGGAGTTATCTGCGTCATACCCTTCCAGACAGAACCGGCTCACGAGAACAAAAATAGCTAAATGTTCCCAGAAAATAGAAAAAAATAAGAATAAGAAAATAGCGAATGTAAAGCTATTATTATGCCTGGGATACGATAAAATGAAACCGGAATCGAATTTCAGACTTACTAAGCAGATTTTTCGAGGAAACAAAAGCTTAACAGAAGCGGAAAATCGCAAATTAGAGGGTCTTAGAGAAAGAATTCGGCTAAAATCTCGCCAGCTCATTGCGGATTAATGAGTCTCGTTCGTTTGCCCGTTTACAATCAAATTAGGCTACAATTTTGTCCAAATCCGGCAGTGCCCGAACTACGTTGATTTCACATGTCTCATCTGGTCACGATCGAGATTCAAATGATTTGAGCCGAAAATCGTTTGTCAACAAGTATTCAAAAAAAGAAAAAAAGAAAAGGGTGCAACACGAAGACTTCCCAGGGGGTCACACATCCTAGTACTGCTCTCGCCCAAGCACGATTAAAACTTCGGAGTTCTGATGGGATCCAGTGCATTAGTGCTGGTATGATCGCACCCGACATTGAATGGGATGTTTATTCTTATATCCTTTGAGTATGTGTGGAGAGGGCAGCGATGGACAACATGCGGCACTGCTCTCGTCCAATCCGAACCACGAAGTTAAGAGTTCTGGCGCGATGGCAGAGCTAGGATGGGTGACCTCGTTGGGAAGTCCTCGTGTCGCGACCTTTTACGTAAATTATGGCTAAAACAGTCGAAAAAATTGTTTTTAATGAGTTAACCTTCTCCGGAGTAATCTGCGTCATACCCTTTCGCACAGCACTGGCTCACGACAACAAAAATCGCTAAATGTTCCAAGAAAATAGAAAAAAAATAAGAAGAAGAAAATAGCGAATGTAAAGCTATTATTATGCCTGAGATACGATAATATGAAACTAGAATCGAATTTCGGACTTTATTAGTGGATTTATCGAGGAAACGGAAGCTTAACAGAAGCGGAAAATCGCAAATTAGAGGGTCTTAGAGAAGGAATTCAACTAAAATCTCGCCAGCTCATTGCCGAGTAATGAGTCTCGTTGTTTTGCCCGTTTACAATCAAATTAGCCTACTATTTTGTCCAAATCCGGCAGTGCCCGAGCTACGTTGATTTCACATGTCTTCTCTGGTCCTTATCGAGAGTCAGATGATTTGAGCAAAAAATTCCCTGTCAACAAGTAATCAAAAATAGAAAAACACGAAAAAGAGTGCAACACGAGGACTTCCCAGGGGGTCAACCATCCAAGTACTGATCTCGCCCAAGCACGCTTATTTTCGGAGTTCTTATGGGATCTGGTGTATTAGTGCTGGTATGATCGTACCCGACATTGAGTGGGATGTTTATTCTTATATCCATAGAGTACGTGAGGAATGAGTCTCGTTCGTTTGCCCGTTTACAATCAAATTAGCCTACAATTTTATCAAAATCCGGCAGTGCCCGAGCTACGTTGATTTCACATGTCTTCTCTGGTCCTGATCGAGAGTCAGATGATTTGAACCGAAAATCGTCTGTCAACAAGTAATTAAAAATAGAAAAACACGAAAAGGGGTGCAAACGAGGACTTACCAGGGGGTCACCATCCAAGTACTGCTCTCGCCCAAGCACGCTTAACTTCGGAGTTTTGATGGGATCCGGTGTATTAGTGCTGGTATGATCTCACCCGACATTGAGTGGGATGTTTATTCTTATATCCCTCGAGTACGTGTGGAGCGGGCGGCGATGGACAACATGCGGCACTGCTCTCGCCCAATCAGAACAATGAAGTTAAGCGTTCTGGCGCGATGACAGTGCTAGGATGGGTGACCTCCTTGGAAAGTGCTCGTGTCGCGATCGTTTACATAAATTATGGCTCAAACAGTCGAAATAAATGTTTTTAATGAGTTAACTGTCTCCGGAGTAATCTGCGTCATACCCTTCCGCACAGAACCGGCTCACGACAACAAAAATCGCTAAATGTTTCCAGAAAATAGAAAAAAAATAAGAATAAGAAAATAGCGAATGTAAAGCTATAATTATGCCTGGGATACGATAAAGTGAAACCAAAATCGAATTTCGTAATTCCTAAGCGGATTTCTCGAAAAAACGGAAGCTTAACAGAAGCGAAAAATCGCAAATTAGAGGGTCTAAGAGAAAGAATTCGGCTAAAATCTCGCCAGCTCATTGCGGATTAATGAGTCTCGTTCGTTTGCCCGTTTACAATCAAATTAGGCTACAATTTTATCTAAATCCGGCAGTGCCCGAGCTACGTTGATTTCACGTCTTATCTGGTCCCTATCGAGATTCAGATGATTTGAGCGGAAAATCGTCTGTCAACAAGTAATCAAAAATAGAAAAACACGAAAATGGGTGCAACACGAGGACTTCCCAGGGGTTCACCCATCCTAGTACTGCTCTCGTCCAAGCACGCTTAACTACGGATTTCTGATGGGATCCGGTGCATTAGTGCTGGTATGATCGCAACAGACATTGAGTGGGATGTTTATTCTTATTTCCCTCCAGTACATGTGAAGCGGGCGGCGATGGACAACACGCGGCACTGCTCTCGCCCAATCAGAACCATGAAGTTAATCGTTATGGCTCGATGGCGGATCTAGGATGGGTGACCTCCCTGGGAAGTCCTCGTGTCGCCACCGTTTACGTAAATTATGGATAAAATAGTCGAAATAATTGTTTTTAATGATGGGATCCGGTGCATTAGTGCTGGTATGATCGCACCCGACATTGAGTGGGATGTTTATTCTTATATCCCTCGAGTACGTGTGGAGCGGGCGGCGATGGACAACACGCGGCACTTGTCTCGCCCAATAAGAACAATGAAGTTAAGCGTTCTGGCGCGATGGCTGAGCTAGGATTGGTGTCCTCATTGGGAAGTCCTCGTGTCGCGACCGTTTACGTAAATTATGGTTATAACAGTCGAAATAATTGTTTTTAATGAGTTAACCGTCTTCGGAGTAATCTGCGTCATACCCTTCCGCACAGAACCGGCTCACGACAACAAAAATCGCTAAATGTTCCCAGAAAATAGAAAAAAAATAAGAATAAGAAAATAGCGAATGTAAAGCTATTATTATGCCTGAGATACAATAAAATAAAGCAGGAATCGAATTTCGGACTTACTAAGAGGATTTATCGAGGAAACAGAAGATTAACAGAAGCGGAAAATCGCAAATTAGAGGGTCTTAGAGAAGAAATTCGGCTAAAATCTCGCCGGTTTATTGCGGATTAATGAGTCTCGTTCGTTTGCCCGTTTACAATCAAATTAGGCTACAATTTTGTCCAAATCCGGCAGTGCCCGAGCTACGTTGATTTCACATGTCTCATCTGGTCACGATCGAGATTCAGATGATTTGAGCCGAAAATCGTCTGTCAACAAGTAATCAAAAATATAAAAACACGAAAAGGAATAACACGAGGACTTCCCAGGGTGTCACCCATCCTAGTACTGCTCTCGCCCAAGCACGCTTAATTTCGGAGTTCTGATGGGATCCGGTGTATTATTGCTGGTATGATCGCACCCGACATTGAGTGGGATGTTTATTCTTATATCACTCAAGTACGTGTGGAGCGGGCGGCGATGGACAACACGCGGCACTGCTTTCCCCCAATCAGAACCATGAAGTTAAGCTTTCTGGCGCGATGGCAGTGCTAGGATGGGTGACCGCCCTGGGAAGTCCTCGTGTCGCGACCGTTTACGTAAATTATGGATAAAACAGTCGAAAATTTTTTAATTTTTAATGATTTAACCATCTACAGAGTAATCTGCGTCATACCCTTCCGCACAGAACCGGCTCACGACAACAAAAATCATAATTGTTTCCAGAAAATAGAAAAAAAAATAAGAATAAGAAAATAGCGAATGTAAAGCTATTATTATGCTTGGGATACGATAAAATGAAATCGAAATTGAATTTCGGACTTCTTAAGCGGATTTCTCGAGGAAACGGAAGCTTAACAGAAGCGAAAAATCGCAAATTAGAAGGTCTTAGAGTAGGAATTCGGCTAAAATCTCGCCAGCTCATTGCAGATTAATGAGTCTCGTTCGTTTTCCCGTTTACAATCAAATTAGGAAACAATTTTGTCCAAATCCGGCAAGTGCCCGAGCTACGTTGATTTCACGTCTTATCTGGTCTCGATCGAGATTCAGATGATTTGAGCCGAAAATCGTCTGTCAACAAGTAATCAAAAATAGAAAAACACGAACAAGGGTGCAACACGAGAACTGGGTCCCAGGGGGTCACCAATCCTAGTACTGCTCTCACCCAAGCACGCTTAACTTCGGAGTTCTGATGGGATCCGGTGTATTAGTGCTGGTATTATCGTACCTGACATTGAGTGGGATGTTTATTCTTATATCCCTCGAGTACGTGTAGAGCGGGCGGCGATGGACAACACGCGGCACTGCTCTCGCCCAATCAGAACCATGAAGTTAATCGTTATGGCGCGATGGCGGAGCTAGGATGGGTGACCTCCCTGGGAGGGTCCTCGTGTCGCGACCGTTTACGTAAATTATGGATAAAACAGTTGAAATAATTGTTTTTATGAGTTAACCGTCTTCGGAGTAATCTGCGTCATACCCTTCCGCACACAACCGGCTTACGACAACAAAAATCGCTAAATGTTCACAGAAAATAGAAAAAAAATAAGAAGAAGAAAACAGCGAATGTAAAGCTATTATTATTATTAGGAATCGAATTTCGGAATTCCTAAACGGATTTCTCGAGGAAACAGAAGCTTAACAGAAGCGAAAAATCGCAAATTAGAGGGTCTTAGAGAATGAATTCGGCTAAAATCTCGCCAGTTCATTGCGGAGTAATGAGTCTCGTTCGTTTGCCCGTTTACAATCATATTAGCCTACAATTTTGTCCAAATCGGGCAGTACCCGAGCTACGTTGATTTCACATGTCTTCTCTGGTCCTGATCGAGAGTCAGATGATTTGAGCCGAAAATCGTCTGTCAACAAGTAATCAAAAATAGAAAAACACGAGAAGGGGTGCAACACGAGGACTTCCTAGGGGGTCACCCATCCTAGTACTGCTCTTGCCCAAGCACGCTTAACTTCGGAGTTATGATAGGAGCCGATGTATTAGTTCTGGTATGATCGCACCCGACATTGAGTGTGATGTTTATCCTTATATCCCTCGAGTACATGTGGAGCGGGCGGCGATGGACAACACGCGGCACTGCTCTCGCCCAATCAGAACAATGAGGTTAATCGTTCTGGCGCGATGGCAGAGCTAGGATGGGTGACCTCCCTTGGAAGTCCTCGTGTCGCGACCGTTTACGTAATTTATAGCTAAAACAGTCGAAATAATTGTTTTTAATGAGTTAAACGTCTCAGGAGTAATCTGCGTCATACCCTTCTGCACAGAACCGACTCACGACAACAAAAATCTCTAAATGTTTCAAGAAAATAGAAAAAAAATAATAATAAGAAAATAACGAATGTAAAGCTATTATTATTTCTGGGATACGATAAAATGGAACCGGAATCGAATTTCGGACTTCCTAAGTGGATTTTTCGAGGAATAGGAAACTTAACAGAACCGCAAAATTGCAAATTAGAGGGTCTTAGATAAGGAATTCGGCTAAAATCTCGTCAGCTCATTTCGGAGTAATGAGTCTCGTTCGTTTGCCCGTTTACATTCAAATTATACTACAATTTTGTCCAAATTTGGCAGTGCCCGAGCAACGTTGATTTCAAATTTCTTATCTGATCCCGATAGAGATTCAGATGATTTGAGCCGAAAATCGTCTGTCAACAAGTAAACAATCAAAAATAGAAAAACACGAAAAGAGGTGTAACATGAGGTCTTCCCAGGGGGTCACTCATCCTAGTACCGCTATAACCCAAGCACGCTTAACTTCGGAGTTCTGATGGGATCCGATGCATTAGTGCTGTTATGATCGCACCCGACTTTGAGTGGGATGTTTATTCATATATCCCTCGAGTACGTGTGAAGCGAGCGGCGATGGATAACACGCGGCACTGCTCTCGCCCAATCAGAACCATGAAGTTAATCTTTATGGCGCGATGGCAGAGCTAGGATGGGTTACCTCGCAGGGACGTCCTCGTGTCGCGACCATTTACGTAATTTATGAATAATATAGTCGAAATAATTGTTTTTAATGAGTTAACCGTCTCCGGAGTAATCTGCATCATACCCTTCCCCACAGAACCGGCTCACGACAACAAAAATCGCTAAATGTTCCCCCAAAATAGAAAAAAAATAAGAAGAAGAAAATAGCGAATGTAAAGCTATTATTATGCCTAAGATACAATAAAATGAAACCGGAATCGAATTTCGGACTTACTAAGCGGATTTATCGAGGAAACAGAAGATTAACAGAAGCGGAAAATCGCAAATTAGAGGGTCTTAGAGAAGGAATTCAGCTAAAATCTCGCCAGCTCATTGCGGATTAATGAGTCTCGTTCGTTTGCCCGTTTACAATCAAATTAGGCTACAATTTTGTCCAAATCCGGCAGTGCCCGAGCTACGTTGATTTCACGTCTTATCTGGTCCCGATCGAGATTCAGATGATTTGAGCCGAAAATCGTCTGTCAACCAGTAATCAAAAATTGAAAAACACGAAAAGGGGTGCAACACGTAGACTTCCCAGGGGGTCACCCATCCTAGTACTGCTCTCGCCCAAGCACGCATAACTTCGGAGTTCTGATGGGATCCGGTGCATTAGTGCTGGTATGATCGAACCCGACATTGATTGGGATGTTTATTCTAATATCCCTCGAGTACGTGTGGAGCGGGCGGCGATGGACAACACGCGGCACTATTCTCGCCCAATCAGAACCATGAAGTTAATCGTTATGGCGCGATGGCAGAGCTAAGACGGGTTAACTCCCTAGGAAGTCCTCGTGTCGCGACCGTTTACGTAATTTATGGATAAAACAGTCCAAATAATTGTTTTTAATGAGTTAACCGTCTCCGGAGTAATCTGCGTCATACCCTTCCGCACAGAACCGGCTCACGACAACAAAAATCGCTAAATGTTCCCAGAAAATAGAAAAAAAATAAGAATAAGAAAATAGCTAATGTAAAGCTATTATTATGTCTGGGATAAGATCAAATGAAACAGGAATCGAATTTTAGACTTCGTAAGCAGATTTCTCGAGGAAACGGAAGTTAACAGAAGCGGAAAATCGCAAATTAGAGGGTCTTAGAGAAGGAATTCGGCTAAAATCTCGTCAGCTCATTGCGGAGCAATGAGTCTCGTTCGTTTGCCCGTTTACACTCAAATTAGCCTACAATTTTGTCCAAATCCGGCAGTGCCCGAGCTACGTTGATTTCACATGTCTTCTCTGGTCCTGATCGAGATTCAGATGATTTGAGCCGAAAATCGTCTGTCAACAAGTAATCAAAAATATAAAAACACGAAAAGGGGTGCAACACGAGGACTTCCCAGGGTGTCACCCATCCTAGTACGACTCTCGCCCAAGCACGCTTAATTTCAGAGTTCTGATGAGATCCGGTGTATTATTGCTCGTATGATCGCACCCGACATTAAGTGGGATGTTTATTCTTATATCCCTCAAGTACGTGTGGAGCGGGCGGCGATGGACAACACGCGGCACTACTTTCCCCCAATCAGAACCATGAAATTAAGCTTTCTGGCGCGATGGCAGCGCTAGGATGGGTGACCGCCCTGGGAAGTCCTCGTGTCATGACCGTTTACATAAATTATGGCTAAAATAGTCGAAAATTTTTTTATTTTTAATGAGTTAACCGTCTACAGAGTAATCTGCGTCATAACCTTCCGCACAGAACCGGCTCACGACAACAAAAATCATAATTGTTTCCAGAAAATAGAAAAAAAAATAAGAATAAGAAAATAGCGAATGTAAAGCTAATATTATGCTTGGGATACGATAAAATGAAATCGAAATTGAATTTCGCACTTCTTAAGCGGATTTCTCGAGGAAACGGAAGCTTAACAGAAGCGAAAAATCGCAAATTAGAAGGTCTTAGAGTAGGAATTCGGCTCAAATCTCGCCAGCTCATTGCGGATTAATGAGTCTCGTTCGTTTGCCCGTTTACATTCAAATTAGGAAAAAATTTTGTCCAAATCCGGCAAGTGCCCGAGCTACGTTGATTTCACGTCTTATCTGGTCTCGATCGAGATTCAGATGATTTGAGCCGAAAATCGTCTGTCAACAAGTAATCAAAAATAGAAAAACACGAACAAGGGTGCAACACGAGAACTGGGTCCCAGGGGGTCACCAATCCTAGTACTGCTCTCGCCCAAGCACGCTTAACTTCGGAGTTCTGATGGGATCCAGTGTATTAATGCTGGTATTATCGCACCTGACATTGAGTGGGATGTTTATTCTTATATCCCTCGAGTACGTGTGGAGCGGGCGGCGATGGACAACACGCGGCACTGCTCTCGCCCAATCAGAACCATGAAGTTAATCATTATGGCGTGATGGCGGAGCTAGGATGGGTGACCTCCTTGGGAGGGTCCTCGTGTCGCGACCGTTTACGTAAATTATGTATAAAACAGTTGAAATAATTGTTTTTAATGAGTTAACCGTCTCCGGAGTAATCTACGTCATACCCTTCCGCACAGAACCGGCTTACGACAACAAAAATCGCTAAATGTTCACAGAAAATAGAAAAAAAATAAGAAGAAGAAAATAGCGAATGTAAAACTATAATTATTATTAGGAATCGAATTTCGGACTTCATAAGCGGATTTCTCGAGGAAACAGAAGCTTAACAGAAGCGGAAAATCGCAAATTAGAGGGTCTTAGAGAAGGAATTCGGCTAAAATCTCGCCAGCTCATTGCGGAGTAATGAGTCTCGTTCGTTTGCCCGTTTACAATCAAATTAGCCTACAATTTTGTCCAAATCCGGCAGTGCCCGAGCTACGTTGATTTCACATGTCTTCTCTGGTCCTGATCGAGAGTCAGATGATTTGAGCCGAAAATCGTCTGTCAACAAGTAATCAAAAATAGAAAAACACGAGAAGGGGTGCAACACGAGGACTTCCTAGGGGGTCACCTATCCTAGTACTGCTCTTCCCCAAGCACGCTTAACTTCGGAGTTATGATAGGAGCCGATGTATTAGTGCTGGTATGATCGCACCCAACATTGAGTGGGATGTTTATCCTTATATCCATCGAGTACATGTGGAGCGGGCGGCGATGGACAACACGCGGCACTGCTCTCGCCCAATCAGAACAATGAAGTTAATCGTTCTGGCTCGATGGCAGAGCTAGGATGGGTGACCTCCCTTGGAAGTCCTCGTGTCGCGACCGTTTACGTAATTTATGGCTAAAACAGTCGAAATAATTGTTTTTAATGAGTTAAACGTCTCAGAAGTAATCTGCGTCATACCCTTCCGCACAGAACCAACTCACGACAACAAAAATCTCTAAATGTTTCAAGAAAATAGAAAAAAAATAAGAATAAGAAAATAACGAATGTAAAGCTATTATTATGCTTGGGATACGATAAAATGGAACCGGAATCGAATTTCGGACTTCCTAAGCGGATTTCTCGAGGAAAATGAAGCTTAAAAGAACCGCAAAATCGCAAATTAGAGGGTCTTAGAGAAGGAATTCAGCTAAAATCTCGCCAGCTCATTTCGGAGTAATGAGTCTAGTTCGTTTGCCCGTTTACAATCAAATTAGACTACAATTTTGTCCAAATCTTGCAGTGCCCGAGCAACGTTGATTTCACATTTCTTATCTGATCCCGATAGAGATTCAGATGATTTGAGCCAAAATTGTCTGTCAACAAGTAAACAATCAAAAATAGAAAAACACGAAAAAGGGTGCAACATGAGGTCTTCCCAGGGGGTCACCCATCCTAGTACCGCTATAACCCAAGCACGCTCAACTTCGGAGTTCTGATGTGATCCGATGCATTAGTGCTGGTATGATCGCACCCGACTTTGAGTGGGATGTTTATTCATATATCCCTCGAGTACGTGTGAAGCGGGCGGCGATGGACAACACGCGGCACTGCTCTCGCCCAATCAGAACCATGAAGTTAATCTTTATGGCGCGATGGCAGAGCTAGGATGGGTTACCTCGCTGGGACGTCCTCGTGTCGCGACCATTTACGTAATTTATGGATAATATAGTCGAAATAATATTTTTTAATGAGTTAACCGTCTCCGGAGTAATCTGCGTCATACCCTTCCGCACAGAACCGGCTCACGACAACAAAAATCGCTAAATGTTCCCCGAAAATAGAAAAAAAATAAGAAGAAGAAAATAGCGAATGTAAAGCTATTATTATGCCTGAGATACAATAAAATGAAACCGGAATCGAATTTCGGACTTACTAAGCGGATTTATCAAGGAAACAGAAGATTAACAGAAGCGGAAAATCACAAATTAGAGGGTCTTAGAGAAGGAATTCGGCTAAAATCTCGCCAGCTCATTGCGGATTAATGAGTCTCGTTCATTTGCCCGTTTACAATCAAATTAGGCTACAATTTTGTCCAAATCCGGCAGTACCCGAGCTACGTTGATTTCACGTCTTATCTGGTCCCGATCGAGATTCAGATGATTTGAGGCGAAAATCGTCTGTCAACAAGCAATCAAAAATAGAAAAACACGAAAAGGGGTGCAACACGAAGACTTCACGCGGCATTGATTGGGATGTTTATTCTTTTATCCCTCGAGTACGTGTGGAGCGAGCGGCGATGGACAACACGCGGCACTGCTCTCGCCCAATCAGAACCATGAAGTTAATCGTTATGGCGCGATGGCAGAGCTAAGACGGGTTAACTCCCTGGGAAGTCCTCGTGTCGCGACCGTTTACGTAATTTATGGATAAAACAGTCAAAATAATTGTTTTTAATGAGTTAACCGTCTCCGGAGTAATCTGCGTCATACCCTTCCGCACAGAACCGGCTCACGACCACAAAAATTGCTAAATGTTCCCAGAAAATAGAAAAAAAATAAGAATAAGAAAATAGCGAATGTAAAGCTATTATTATGTTTGGGATACGATAAAATGAAACCGGAATCGAATTTTAGACTTCGTAAGCGGATTTCTCGAGGAAACGGAAGTTAACAGAAGCGGAAAATCGCAAATTAGAGGGTCTTAGAGAAGGAATTCGGCTAAAATCTCGTCAGCTCATTGCGGAGCAATGAGTCTCGTTCGTTTGCTCGTTTACACACAAATTAGCCTACATCTTTGTCCAAATCCGACAGTGCCCGAGCTACGTTGATTTCACATGTCTTCTCTGGTCCTGATCGAGATTCAGATGATTTTAGCCGAAAATCGTCTGTCAACAAGTAATCAAAAATATAAAAACACGAAAAGGGTACAACACGAGGACTTCCCAGGGTGTCACCCATCCTAGTACTGCTCTCGCCCAAGCACGCTTATTTTCGGAGTTCTGATGGGATCCGGTGTATTATTGCTGGTATGATCGCACGCGACATTGAGTGGGATGTTTATTCTTATATCCCTCAAGTACGTGTGGAGCGGGCGGCGATGGACAACACGCGGCACTACTTTCCCCCAATCAGAACCATGAAGTTAAGCTTTCTAGCGCGATGGCAGCGCTAGGATGGATGACCGCCCTGGGAAGTCCTCGTGTCGCGACCGTTTACGTAAATTTTGGCTAAAACAGTCGAAATTTTTTTTATTTTTAATGAGTTAACCGTCTAAAGAGTAATCTGCGTCATACCCTTCCGCACAGAACCGGCTCACGACAACAAAAATCATAATTGTTTCCAGAAAATAGAAAAAAAAATAAGAATAAGAAAATAGCGAATGTAAAGCTATTATTATGCTTGGGATACGATAAAATGAAATCGAAATTGAATTTCGGACTTCTTAAGCGGATTTCTCGAGGAAACGGAAGCTTAACAGAAGCGAAAAATCGCAAATTAGAAGGTCTTAGAGTAGGAATTCGGCTAAAATCTCGCCAGCTCATTGCGGATTAATGAGTCTCGTTCGTTTGCCCGTTTACAATCAAATTAGGAAACAATTTTGTCCAATTCCGGCAAGTGCCCGAGCTATGTTGATTTCACGTCTTATCTGGTCTCGATCGAGATTCATATGATTTGAGCCGAAAATCGTCTGTCAACAAGTAATCAAAAATAGAAAAACACGAACAAGGGTGCAACACGAGAACTGGGTCCCAGGGGGTCACCAATCCTAGTACTGCTCTCGCCCAAGCACGCTTAACTTCGGAGTTCTGATGGGATCCGGTGTATTAGTGCTGGTATTATCGCACCTGACATTGTGTGGGATGTTTATTCTTATATACCTCGAGTACGTGTGAAGCGGGCGGCGATGGACAACACGCGGCACTGCTCTCGCCCAATCAGAACCATGAAGTTAATCGTTATGGCGCGATGGCGGAGCTAGGATGGGTGACCTCCCTGGGAGGGTCCTCGTGTCACGACCGTTTACGTAAATTATGGATAAAACAGTTGAAATAATTGTTTTTAATGAGTTAACCGTCTCCGGAGTAATCTGCGTCATACCCTTCCGCACAGAACCGGCTTACGACAACAAAAATCGCTAAATGTTCACAGAAAATAGAAAAAAAATAAGAAGAAGAAAATAGCGAATGTAAAGCTATTATTATTATTAGGAATCGAATTTCGAACTTCCTAAGCGGATTTCTCGAGGAAACAGAAGCTTAACAGAAGCGGAAAATCGCAAATTAGAGTGTCTTAGAGAAGGAATTCGGCTAAAATCTTGCCAGCACATTGCGGAGTAATGAGTCTCGTTCGTTTGCCCGTTTATAATCAAATTAGGCTACAATTTTGTCCAAATCCGGCAGTGCTCGAGCTACGTTGATTTCACATTTCTTATCTGGTCCCGATCGAGATTCAGATGATTTAAGCAGAAAATCGTCTGTCAACAAGTAATCAAAAATAGTAAAACACGAAAATGGGTGCAACACAAGGACTTCCCAGGGTGTCACCCATCCTAGTACTGCTCTCGCCCAAGCACGCTTAATTTCGGAGTTCTGATGAGATCCGGTGTATTATTGCTAGTATGATCGCACCCGACATTGAGTGGGATGTTTATTCTTATATCCCTCGAGTACGTGTGGAGCGGGCGGCGATGGACAACACGCGGCACTGCTTTCCCCCAATCAGAACCATGAAGTTAAGCTTTCTGGCGCGATGGCAGCGCTAGGATGGGTGACCGTCCTGGGAAGTCCTCGTGTCGCGACCGTTTACGTAAATTATGGCTAAAACAGTCGAAAATTTTTTTATTTTTAATGAGTTAACCGTCTACAGAGTAATCTGCGTCATACCCTTCCGCACAGAACCGGCTCACAACAACAAAAATCATAATTGTTTCCAGAAAATAGAAAAAAAAATAAGAATAAGAAAATAGCGAATGTAAAGCTATTATTATGCTTGGGATACGATAAAATGAAATCGAAATTGAATTTCGGACTTCTTAAGCGGATTTCTCGAGTAAACGGAAGCTTAACAGAAGCGAAAAATCGCAAATTAGAAGGTGTTAGAGTAGGAATTCGGCTAAAATCTCGCCAGCTCATTGCGGATTAATGAGTCTCGTTCGTTTGCCCGTTTACAATCAAATTAGGAAACAATTTTGTCCAAATCCGGCAAGTGCCCGAGCTACGTTGATTTCATGTCTTATCTGGTCTCGATCGAGATTCAGATGATTTGAGCCGAAAATCGTCTGTCAACAAGTAATCAAAAATAGAAAAACACGAACAAGGGTGCAACACGAGAACTGGGTCCCAGGGGGTCACCAATCCTAGTACTGCTCTCGCCCAAGCACGCTTAACTTCGGAGTTCTGATGGGATCCGATGCATTACTGCTTGTATTATGGCACCCGACATTAAGGGGGATGTTTATTCTTATATCACTCGTATACGTGTGGAGCGCGCGGCGATGAACAACACGCGGCACTGCTCTCGCCAATCAGAACCATGAAGTTAAGCGTTCTGGCGCGATGGCAGAGCTAGGATGGGTGACCTCCCTGGGAAGTCCTCGTGTCGCGACCGTTTACGTAAATTATGGATATAATAGTCGAAATAATTGTTTTTAATGAGTTAACCTTCTCCGGAGTAATCTACGTAATACTCTTCCATACAGAACCAGCTCACGACAACAAAAATCGCTAAATGTTCCCAGAAAATAGAAAAAAAATAAGAATAAGAAAACAGCGAATGTATAGTTAATATTATGCCTGGGATACTTCAAAATAAAACCGAAATCGAATTTCGAAATTCCTAAGCCGATTTCTCGAAGAAACGGAAGTTTAACAGAAGCGGACAATCGCAAATTAGAGGGTCTTAGAGAAGGAATTCTGCTAAAATCTCCCCAGCTCATTGCGGAGTAATGAGTCTCGTTTGTTTGCCCGTTTACAATCAAATTAGGCTACAATTTTGTCCAAATCCGGCAGTGCGCGAACTACGTTGATTTTACCTCTTATCTGGTCCAGATCGAGATTCAGATGATTTGAGCCGAAAATCGTCTATCAACAAGTGCTGGTATGATCACACCTGCCATTGAGTGGTAAGGTTATTCTTATATCCCCCGAGTACGTGTGGAGCGGGCGGCGATGGACAACACGCGGCACTGCTCTCGCCCAATCAGAACCATGAAGTTAGGCGTTCTGGCGCGATGGCAAAGCTAGGATGGGTGACCTCCCTAGGAAGTCCTCGTGTCGCGACCGTTTACGTAAATTGTGGCTAAAACAATCGAAATAATTGTTTTTAATGAGTTAACCGTCCCCGGAGTAATCTGCGTCATACCCTTCCGCATAGAACCGACTCACGACAACAAAAATCGCTAAATGTTCCAAGAAAATAGAAATAAAAAATAAAAATAAAAAAATAGCGAATGTAAAACTATTATTTTGCCTGAGATACGATAAAATGGAACCGGAATTGAATTTCGGACTTCCTAAACGGATTTCTAGAGGAAAAGGAAGCTTAACAAAAGCGGAAAATCGCAAATTAAAGGGACTTAGAGAAGGAATTCGGCTAAAATCTCGCCAGCTCATTTCGGAGTAATGAGTCTCGTTCGTTTGCCCGTTTACAATCAAATTAGGCTACAATTTTGTATAAATCCGGCAGTGCCCGAGCCACGTTGATTTCACAAGTCTTTTCAGGTCCCGATCAAGATTCAGAAGATTTGAGCCGAAAATCGTCTTTCAACAAGTAATCAAAAATAGAAAAACACGAAAAGGGGTGCAACACGAGGACTTCCCAGGGGTCACCCATCCTAGTACTGATCTTGCCCAAGCACGCTTAACTTCGGTGTTCTGATGGGAGCCGATGTATTAGTGCTTTTATGATCGCACCCGACATTGAGTGGGATGTTTATTCTTATATCCCTCGAGTACATGTGGAGCGGGCGGAGATGGACAACACGCGGCATTGCTCTCGCCCAATCAGAACAATGAAGTTAAGCGTTCTGGCGCGATGGCAGAGCTAGGATGGGTGACCTCCCTGGGAAGTCCTCGTGTCGCGACCGTTTACGTAATTTATGGCTAAAACAATCGAAATAATTGTTTTTAATGAATTAAACATCTCCGGAGTAATCTGCGTCATACCCTTCCGCACAGAACCGACTCACGGCAACAAAAATCTCTAAATGTTCCAAGAAAATAGAAAAAAAATAAGAATAAGAAAATAACGAATGTAAAGCTATTATTATGCCTGAGATACGATAAAATGGAACCGTAATCGAATTTCGGACTTCCTAAGCGGATTTCTCGAGGAAAAAGAAGCTTAACAGAAGCGTCAAATCACAAATTAGAGGGTCTTAGACAAGAAATTCGCCTAAAATCTTGCCATCTAATTGCGGAGTAATGAGTCTCGTTCGTTTGCCCGTTTACAATCAAATTAGCCTACAATTTGGTGCAAATCCGACAGTGCCCAAGCTACGTTGATTTCACATGTCTTATCTGATCCCGATCGAGATTCAGATGATTTGAGCCGAAAATCGTCTGTCAACCAGTAATCAAAAATAGAAAAACACGAAAAGAGGTGCAACACGAGAACTTTCCAGGGGGTCACCCATCCTAGTACTGCTCTCGCCCAAGCACACTTAACTTCGGAGTCTGATGGGATATGGTGCATTAGTGCTGGTATGATCGCACCCGAAATTGAGTGGAATGTTTATTCTTATATCCCTCGAGTACGTGTGGAGCGGGCGGCGATGGACAACACGCGGAACTGCTCTCGCCCAATCAGAACCATGAAGTTAAGCGTTCTGGCGCGATGGTAGAGGTAGGATAGGTGACCTCCCTGGGAAGTCCTCGTGTCGCGACCGTTTACGTGAATTATGGATAAAACAGTCGAAATAATTGTTTTTAGTGAGTTAACCGTCTCTGAAGTAATCTACGTAATACCCTTCCGCACAGAACATTCTCACGACAATAAAAATCGCTAAATGTTCCTAGAAAATAGATAATAAAATAAGAAGAATAAAATAGCGAATATAACGCTGTTATTATGCCTGGGATACGATAAAATGGAACCGAAATCGAATTTCGAACTTACTAAGCGGATTTATCGTGGAAACGGAAGCTTAACAGAAGCGGAAAATCGCAAATTAGAGAGTCTTAGAGAAGGAATTCGGCTAAAATATAGGGAAGGAATTTCGCTAAAATATCGCCAGCTCATTGCGGAGTAATGAGTCTCGTTCGTTTGCCCGTTTACAAAAAAATTAGGCTACAATTTTGTCCTTATCCGGCAGTGCCCGAGCTACATTGATTTCACATTTCTTATCTGGTCATGATCGAGATTCAGAAGATTTGAGCCGAAAAATCGTCTGTGAACAAAGTAATCAAAAATAGAAAAACACGAAAAGGGGTGCAACACGAGGACTTACCAGGGGGTCACCCATCCTAGTACTGCACTCGCCCAAGCACGCTTAACTTCGGAGTTCTGATGGAATCCGGTGCATTACTGCTGGTATTATGGCACCCGACATTAAGTGGGATGTTTATTCTTATATCCCTTGTATACGTGTGGAGCGGGCGGCGATGAACAACATGCGGCACTGCTCTCGCCAATCAGAACCATGAAGTTAAGCTTTCTGGCGCGATGGCAGAGCTATGATGGGTGACCTCCCTGGGTAGTCCTCGTGTCGCGACCGTTTATGTAAATTATGGATAAAATAGTCGAAATAATTGTTTTTAATGAGTTAACCGTCTCCGGAGTAATCTACGTAATACTCTTCTATACAGAACCAGATCACGACAACAAAAATCGCTAAATGTTCCCAAAAAATAGAAAAAAAAATAAGAATAAGAAAATAGGGAATATATAGTTATTATTATGCTTGGGATACTTTAAAATAAAACCGAAATCGAATTTCGAAATTCCTAAGCGGATTTCTCGAAGAAACGGAAGTTTAACAGAAGCGGACAATCGCAAATTAGAGGGTCTTAGAGAAGGAATTCTGCTAAAATCTCGCCAGCTCATTGCGGAGTAATGAGTCTCGTTCGTTTGCCCGTTTACAATCAAATTAGGCTACAATTTTGTCCAAATCCGGCAGTGCCCGAGCTACGTTGATTTTACGTCTTATCTGGTCCCGATCGAGATTCAGATGATTTGAGCCGAAAATCGTCTGTCAACAAGTAATCAAAAATATAAAAACACGAAAAGGGGTTCAACACGAGGACTTCCCAGGGGGTCACCTATCCTAGTACTGCTCTCGCCCAAGCACGCTTAACTTCAGATTTCAGATGGGATCCGGTGCATTAGTGCTGGTATGATCGCACCTGCCATTGAGTGAAAAGTTTATTCTTATATCCCTCGAGTACGTGTGGAGCGGGCGGCGATGGACAACACGCGGCACTGCTCTCGCCCAATCAGAACCATGAAGTTAAGCGTTCTGGCGCGATGACAGAGCTAGGATGGGTGACCTCCCTAGGAAGTTCTCGTGTCGCGACCGTTTACCTAAATTGTGGCTAAAACAGTCGAAATAATTGTTTTTAATGAGTTAACCGTCTCCGGAGTAATCTGCGTCATACCCTTCCACACAGAACTGACTCATGACAACAAAAATCGCTAAATGTTCCAAGAAAATAGAAATAAAAAATAATAATAAGAAAATAGCGAATGTAAAACTATTATTATGCCTGAGATACTATAAAATGGAACCGGAATCGAATTTCAGAATTCCTAAACCGATTTCTAGAGGAAAAGGAAGCTTAACAAAAGCGGAAATCGCAAATTAAAGGGTATTAGAGAAGGAATTCGGCTAAAATCTCGCCAGCTTATTTCGGAATAATGAGTCTCGTTCGTTTGCCCGTTTACAATCAAATTAGGCTACAATTTTGTCCAAATCCGGCAGTGCCCGAGCTACGTTGATTTCACAAGTCTTTTCTGGTCCCGATCAAGATTCAGAAGATTTGAGCCAAAAATCGTCTTTCAACAAGTAATCAAAAATAGAAAAACACGAAAAGGGGTGCAACACGAGGACTTCCCAGGTGGTCACCCATCCTAATACTGCTCTCGCCAATCAGAACCATGAAGTTAAGCTTTCTGGCGCGATGGCAGAGCTATGATGGGTGACCTCCCTGGGTAGTCCTCGTGTCGCGACCGTTTATGTAAATTATGGATAAAATAGTCGAAATAATTGTTTTTAATGAGTTAACCGTCTCTGGAGTAATCTACGTAATACTCTTCCATACAGAACCAGCTCACGACAACAAAAATCGCTAAATGTTCCCAGAAAATAGAAAAAAAAATAAGAATAAGAAAATAGGGAATGTATAGTTATTATTATGCCTGGGATACTTTAAAATAAAACCGAAATCGAATTTCGAAATTCCTAAGCGGATTTCTCGAAGAAACGGAAGTTTAACAGAAGCGGACAATCGCAAATTAGAGGGTTTTAGAGAAGGAATTCTGCTAAAATCTCGCCAGCTCATTGCGGAGTAATGAGTCTCGTTCCTTTGCCCGTTTACAATCAAATTAGGCTACAATTTTGTCCAAATCCGGCAGTGCCCGAGCTACGTTGATTTTACGTCTTATCTGGTCCCGATCGAGATTCAGATGATTTGAGCCGAAAATCGTCTGTCAACAAGTAATCAAAAATAGAAAAACACGAAAAGGGGTGCAACACGAGGACTTCCCAGGGGGTCACCTATCCTAGTACTGCTCTCGCCCAAGCACGCTTAACTTCGGATTTCAGATGGGATCCGGTGCATTAGTGCTGGTATGATCGCACCTGCCATTGAGTGAAAAGTTTATTCTTATATCCCTCGAGTACGTGTTGAGCGGGCGGCGATGGACAACACGCGGCACTGCTCTCGCCCAATCAGAACCATGAAGTTAAGCGTTCTGGCGCGATGACAGAGCTAGGATGGGTGACCTCCCTAGGAAGTTCTCGTGTCGCGACCGTTTACCTAAATTGTGGCTAAAACAGTCGAAATAATTGTTTTTAATGAGTTAACCGTCTCCGGAGTAATCTGCGTCATACCCTTCCACACAGAACTGACTCACGACAACAAAAATCGCTAAATGTTCCAAGAAAATAGAAATAAAAAATAATAATAAGAAAATAGCGAATGTAAAGCTATTATTATGCCTGAGATACTATAAAATGGAACCGGAATCGAATTTCAGAATTCCTAAACCGATTTCTAGAGGAAAAGGAAGCTTAACAAAAGCGGAAATCGCAAATTAAAGGGTATTAGAGAAGGAATTCGGCTAAAATCTCGCCAGCTCATTTCGGAATAATGAGTCTCGTTCGTTTGCCCGTTTACAATCAAATTAGGCTACAATTTTGTCCAAATCCGGCAGTGCCCGAGCTACGTTGATTTCACAAGTCTTTTCTGGTCCCGATCAAGATTCAGAAGATTTGAGCCAAAAATCGTCTTTCAACAAGTAATCAAAAATAGAAAAACACGAAAAGGGGTGCAACACGAGGACTTCCCAGGTGGTCACCCATCCTAATACTGCTCTCGCCCAAACACGCTTAACTTCGCAGTTCTGATGGGTTCTGGTGCATTAGTGCTGGTATGATCGCACCTGACATTGAGTTGGATATTTATTCTTATATCCCTCGAGTACGTGTGGAGCGGACGGCGATGGACAACACGCGGCATTGCTCTCTCCCAATCAGAACCATGAAGTTAAGCATTCTGGCGCGATGGCAGAGCTAGGATGGGTGACTTCCTTGGGAAGTCTTCGTGTCGCGACCGTTTACGTAAATTATGGATAAAACAGTCGAAATAATTGTTTTTAATGAGTTAACCGTCTTCGGAGTAATCTGCGTCATACCCTTCCGCACAGGACCGGCTCACGACAACAAAAATCGTTAAATGTTCCCAGAAAATAGAAAAAAACAAGAAGAAGAAAATAGCGAATGTAAAGCTATTATTATGCCTGGGATACGATAAAATGAAACCAGAATCAAATTTTGGACTTCCTAAGCGGATTTCTCGAGGAAGCGGAAACTTAACGGAAGCGGAAAATCGCAAATTAGAGTGTCTTAGAGAAGGAATTCGGCTAAAATCACGCCAGCTCATTGCGAAGTAATGAGTTTCGTTCGTTTGCCTGTTTACAATAAAATTAGGCTACAATTTTGTCCAAATCCGGCAATGCACGAGCTACGTTGATTTCACATGTCTTATCTTGTCCCGATCGAGATTCAGATAATTTGAGCCGAAAATCGTCTGTCAACAAGTAATCAAAAATAGATAAACACGAAAAGGGGTGCAACACGAGGACTTCCTAGAGGGTCACCCATCCTAGTACAACTCTCGCCCAAGCACGCTTAACTTCAGAGTTCTGATGGGATCCGGTGCATTAATGCTGGTATGATCGCACCCGACATTGAGTGGGATGTTTATTCTTATATCCCTCGAGTACGTGTGGAGCGGGCGGCGATGGACAACACGCGGCACTGCTCTTGCCCAATCAGAACCATGAAGTTAAGTGTTCTGGTGCGATGGCAGAGTTAGGAAGTGTGACCTCCCTGAGAAGTCCTCGTGTCGCGACCGTTTGCGTAAATTATGGCTAAAACAGTCGAAATAATTGTTTTTAATGAGTTAATTGTCTCCGGAGTAATCTGCGTCATACCCTTCCGCACAGAACCGGCTCACGACAACAAAAATCGCTTAATGTTCCCAGAAAATAGAAAAGAAAATAAAAATAAGAAAATAGCGAATGTAAAGCTATTATTATGCCTGGGATACGATAAAATAGAACCGGAATCTAATTTCAGACTTGATAAGCGGATTTCTCGAGAAAACATAAGCTTAACAGAAGCGGAAAATCGCAAATTAGAGGGTCTTAGAGAAGGAATTTGGCTAAAATCTCGCCAGCTCATCCTAGTACTGCGCTTTCGCCCAAGCACGCTTAACTTCGGAGTTCTGATGGGATCCGGTTCATTAGTGCTGGTATGATCGCACACGACATTGAGTGGGATGTTTATTAATATATCCCTCGAGTACGTGTGGAGCGGGCGGCGATGGACAACACGCGGCACTGCTCTCGCCCAATCAGAACCATGAAGTTAAGCGTTCTGGCGCGATGGCAGAGCTACGATGGGTGACCTCTCTGGGAAGTTTTTGTGTCGCGACCATTTAAGTAAATTATGGCTAAAACATTCAAAATAATTGTTTTTAATGAGTTAACCGTCTCCGGATTAATCTACGTAATGCCCTTCCACACAGAACCGGCTTACAACAACAAAAATCGCTAAATGTTCCCAGAAAATAAGAAAAAAAAAATAAGAAGAAGAAAATAGCTAATGTTAAGCTATTATTATGCCGAGAGACGATAAAATAGAACCGGAATTGAATTTCGAACTTCCTAAGCGGATTTCTCTAGGAAACGGAAGCTTAACAGAAGTGGAAAATCGCAAATTAGAGGGCCATAAAGAAGGAATTCGGCTAAAATCTCGCCAGCTCGTTGCGGAGTAATGAGTCTCGTTCGTTTGCCCGTTTACAATCAAATTAGGCTACAATTTTGTCCAAATCCCGCAGTGACCGAGCTACGTTGATTTAACATGTCTTATCTGGTCCCGATCGAGATTCAGATGATTTGAGCCGAAAATCGTCTGTCAACAAATAATCAATCAAAAATAAAAAAACACGAAAAGGGGTGCAACACCAGGACTTCCCAGGGGCACTGATGGGATCCAGTGCATTAGTGCTGGAATGATAGCACCGACATTGAGTGGGATGTTTATTCTTATATCACTCGAGTACGTGTGGAGTGGGCGGCGATGGGCAACACGCGGCACTGCTCTAGCCCAATCAGAACCATTAAGTTAAGCGTTCTGGCGCGATGGCAGAGCTAGGATGTGTGACCTCCCTGGGAAGTCATTGTGTCGCGACCGTTTACGTACATTATGGATAAAACAGTCGAAATAATTTTTTTTAATGAGTTAACCGTCTACGGGGTAATCTACGTAATACCCTTCCGCTCAGAACAGGCTCACGACAACAAAAATCGCCAAATGTTCCCAGAAAATATAAAAAAAATAAGAAGAAGAAAATAGGGAATGTAAAGCTATTATTATGCTTGGGATACGATAAAATGGAACCGGAATCGAATTTTGGACTTCCTAACCGGATTTCTCGAGGAAACAGAAGCTTAACAGAAGCGAAAAATCGCAAATTAGAGGGTCTTAGAAAAAGAATTCGGCTAAAATCTCGCCAGCTCATTGCGGAGAATGAGTCTCGTTCTTTTGCCCGTTTACAATCAAATTAACCTACAATTTTGTCCAAATCCGGCAGTGCCCGAGCTAGTTGATTTCATATGTCTTATCTGGTCCCGATCGAGATTCAGATGATTTGAGCCGAAAATCGTCTGTCAACAAGTAATCAAAAATAGGAAAACACGAAAAGGGGTGCAGCACGAGGACTTCCCAGGGGGTCACCCATCCTAGTACTGCTCTCGCCCAAGCACGCTTTACTTCGGAGTTCTGATGCGATCCGGTGCATTAGTGCTGGTATGATCGCGCCCGATATTTAGTGTGATGTTTATTCTTATATCCTTCGAGTACGTGTGGAGCGGGCGGCGATGGACAACAGGATGCACTGCTCTCGCCCAATTAGAACCTTGAAGTTTAGCGTTCTGGCGCGATGGCAGAGCTAGGATGGGTGACCTCCCTGGGAAGTCCTCGTGTTGCGACCGTTTACGAACATTATGGATAAAACAGTCGAAATAATTGTTTTTAATGAGTTAACCGTCTCCAGAGTAATCTACGTAATACCCCTCTGCTCAGAACCGGCTCACGACAACAAAAATTGCTAAATATTCCAAAAAATAGAAAAAAAATAAGAAGAAGAAAATAGCGAATGTAAAGCTATTATTATGCCTGGGATACGATAAAAAGGAACCGGAATCAAATTTCGAATTTCCTAAGCGGATTTCTAGAGGAAACGGAAGCCTAACAGAATCGGAAAATCCCAAATTAGAGGGTCTTAGAGAAGAAATTCGGCTAAAATCTCGCCAGCTCATTGCGGAGTAACGAGTCTCGTTCGTTTGCCCGTTTACAATCAAATTAGGCTACAATTTTGTCCAAATCCGGTAGTGCCCGAGCTACATTTATTTCACATGTCTTATCTGGTCCCGATCGAGATTCAGATGATTTGAGCCGAAAACCGTCTGTCAACAAGTAATCAAAAATAGAAAAACACGTAAAGGGATGCAACACGAGGTCTTCCCGGGGGGCCACCCATCCTAGTACTGCTCTCGCTCAAGCACGCTTAACTTCGGAGTTCTGATGGGATCCGGTGCATTAGTGCTGGTATGATCGCACCCGACATTGAGTGGGATTTTTATTCTTATATGCCTCGCGTACGTGTGGAGCGTGCGGCGATGGACAACACGCGGCACTGCTCTCGCCCAATCAGAACCATGAAGTTAAGCGTTCTAGCGCGATGACAGAGCTAGGATGGGTGACCTTCCTGGAAAGTCCTTGTGTCGCGACCGTTTATTTAAATTATAGCTAAAACAGTTGAAATAACTGTTTTTAATGAGTTAACTGTCTCCGGAGTAATCTGAGTCATGTCCTTCCTCACAGAACCGGCTCACGACAACAAAAATCGCTAAATATTCTCAGAAAATAGAAAAATAATTAAGAAGAAGAAAATAGCGAATAGAAAGCTATTATTATTCCTGGGATACGATAAAATGGAACAGAATCGAATTTCGGACTTCCTAAGCTGATTTCTCGATGAAACAGAAGCTTAACAGAAGCGGAAAATCGCTAATTAGAGGGTATTAGAGAAGGAATTTAGCTAAAATCTCGCCAGCTCATTGCGGAGTAATGAGTCTCGTTCGTTTGCCCGTTTACAATCAAGTTAGGATACAATTTTGTCCAAATCCGGCAGTGCCCGAGCTACGTTGATTTCACGTCTTATCTCGTGCCCGAGCTACGTTGATTTCACGTCTTATCACGTCTTATATGCCTAGCGTACGTGTGGAGCGGGCGGCGATGGACAACACGCGGCACTGCTCTAGCCCAATCAAAACCTTGAAGTTAAGCGTTCTGGCGCGAAGGCAGAACTAGGATGGGTGACCTCCCTGGGATGTCCTCGTGTCGCAATTGTTTACATAAATTATGGATAAAACAGTCGAAATAATTTTTTTTGATGAGTTAACCGTATCCGGAGTAATCTGCGTCATACCCTTCCGCACAGAACCGGCTCACGACAACAAAAATCGATAAATGTTCCCAGAAAATACGAAAAAAATAAGAAGAAGAAAATAGCGATTGTAAAGCTATTATTATGCCTGAGATACGATAAAATAGAACCAGAATCAAATTTTGGACTTCCTTAGCGGATTTCTCGAGGAAACAGAAGCTTTAAAAGAAGCGGAAAATCACAAATTAGAGGGTCTTAGAGAAGGAATTCTACTAAAATCTCGTCAGCTCATTGCAGAGTAATGAGCCTCGTTCGTTTGCCCGTTTACAATCAAATTAGGCTACAATTTTTTCCAAATCCGGCAGTGCCTGAACCACGTTGATTTCACATGTCTTATCTGGTCTCAATCGAGATTCCGATGATTTGAGCCGAAAATCGTCTGTCAACAAGTAATCAAAAATAGAAAAACACGAAAAGAGGTGCAACACGAGGACTTCCCAGGGGGTCACCCATCCTTGTACTGCTCTCGCCCAAGCTCGCTTTACTTCGGAGTTCTGATAGGATCCGGTGCATTAGTGCGGGTATGATCGCACCCGACATTGCAGTGCCCGAGCTATGTTGATTTGATATGTCTTATCTGGTCCCGATCGAGATTCAGATGATTTGAGCCGAAAATCGTCTGTCAACAAGTAATCAAAAATAGAAAAACACGAAAAGAGGTGCAACACGAGAACTTCCCAGGGGGTCACCCATCCTAGTACTGCTCTGGCCCAAGCATGCTTTACTTCGGAGTTCTGATGGGATCCAGTGCATTAGTGCTGGTATGATCGCACCCCACATTGAGTGAGATTTTTATTCTTATATGCCTCGCGTACGTGTGGAGTGGGCGGCGATGGACAACACGCGGCACTGCTCTCGCCCAATCAGAACCATGAAGTTAAGCGTTCTGGCGCGATGGCATAACCATGAAGTTAACCGTCTCCGGAGTAATCTGATCATACCCTTCCGCACAGAACCGGCTCACGACAACAAAAATCGCTAAATGTTCCCAGAAAATAGGAAAAAAATAAGAAGAAGAAAATAGCGAATGTAAAGCTTTTATTATGCCCGGGATACGATAAAGTGGAACCGAAATCGAATTTTGAACTTACTAAGTGGATTTCTCGAGAAAACGGAAACTTAACAGAAGCGGAAAATCGAAAATTAGAGGGCCTTAGAGAAGGAATTCGGCTAAAATCTCGGCAGCTCATTGCGCAGTAATGAGTCTCGTTCGTTTGCCCGTTTACAATCAAATTAGGCTACAATTTTTTTCAAATCCGGCAGTGTCCGAGCTACGTTGATTTCACATGTCTTATCTGGTCCCGATCGAGATTCAGATGATTTGAGCCGAAAATCGTCTGTCAACAAGTAATCAAAAATAGAAAAACACGAAAAGGGGTGCAACACGAGGACTTTCTAGGTGGTCACCCATCCTAGTACTGCTCTCGCCCAAGCACGCTTAGCTTCGGAGTTCTGATGGGATCCGGTGCATTAGTGCTGGTATGATCGCACCCGACATTGAGTGGATGTTTATTCTTATATCCCAAGAGTACGTGTGGAGAAGGCGACGATGGACAACACGCGGCACTGCTCTCGCCCAATCAGAACCATAAAGTTAAGCGTTCTGGCGCGATGGCATAGCTAGGATGGGTAACCTCCCTGGGAAGTACTCGTGTCACGACCGTTTACGTAAATTATGGATAAAACAGTCGAAATAATTGTTTTTAATGAATTATCCGTATCCGGAGTAATCTACGTAATACCCTTCTGCACAGAACCGGCTCACGACAACAAAAATCGCTAAGTATTCCCAGAAAATAGAAAAAAAATAAGAAGAAGAAAATAGCGAATATAAAGCTATTATTATGCCTGTGATAAGATAAAATGGAACCGGAATCAAATTTCGGACTTTCTAATCGGATTTCTCGAGGAAACGGAAGCTTAACAGAAGCGTAAAATCACAAATTAGAGGGTTTTAGAGAAGAAATTCGGCTAAAATCTCGCCAGCTCATTGCGGAGTAATGAGTCTCGTTCGATTTCTCGTTTACAATCAAATTAGGCCACAATTTTGTCCTAATCTGGCAGTGCCCAAGCTACGTTGATTTCACATGTCTCATCTGGTCCCGATCGAGATTCAGATGATTTGAGCCGAAAATCGTCTGTCAACAAGTAATCAAAAATAGAAAAACACGAAAAGGGGTGCAACACGAGGACTTCCCAGGGGGTCACCTATTCTAGTACTGATATGATCGCACACGACATCGAGTGGGATGTTTATTCTTAAATCCTTTGAGTACGTGTGGAGCGGACATCGATGGACAAAACGCGGCACTGCTCTCGCCCAATCAGAACCATGAAGTTAAGCGTTCTGGCGCGATGGCAGAGCTAGGATGGGTAACCTCCCTGGAAAGTCCTCGTGTCGCGACCGTTTACGTAAATTATGGATAAAACAGTCGAAATGATTGTTTTTAATGAGTTAACCGTCTCCGGAGTGATCTACGTAATACCCTTCCGCACAGAACCGGCTCACGACAACAAAAATCACTAAATGTTCCAGAAAATAGAAATAAAAAATAAGAAGAATCAAATAGCGAATGTAAAGCTATTATTATGCTGGGATACGATAAAATGGAACCGGAATCGAATTTCGGACTTCCTAAACGGATTTCTCGAAGAAACGAAAGCTTAACAGAAGCGAAAAATCGCAAATTAGAGGGTCTTAGAGAAGGAATTCGGCTAAAATCTCGCCAGCTCATTGCGGAGTAATGAGTCTCGTTCGTTTGCCCGTTCACAATCAAATTAGCCTACAATTTTGTCAAAATCCGGCAGTGCCCGAGCCACGTTGATTTCACATGTCTTATATGGTCCCGATCTAGATTCAGATGATTTGAGCCGAAAATCGTCTGTCAAAAAGTAATCAAAAATAGAAAAATACGAAAAAGGGTGTAACACGAGGACTTTCCATGGGGTCACCCATCCTAGTACTGCTCTCACCCAAGCACACTTAACTTCGGAGTTCTTATGGGATCCGGTGCATTAGTGCTGGTATGATCGCACACGACATCGAGTGGGATGTTTATTATTATATCCTTCGAGTACTTGTGGAGCGGACGGCGATGGACAACACGCGGCACTATTCTTGCCCAATCAGAACCATGAAGTTAAGCGTTCTGGCGCGATGGCAGAGCTAGGATGGGTGACCTCCTTGGGCAGTCCTCGTGTCGCGACCGTTTACGTAAATTATGGCTAAATAATCGAAATAATTATTTTTAATGAGTTAACCGTCTCCGAAGTAATCTACGTTATACCCTTCCGCAGAGAACTGGCTCACGACAACAAAAATCGCTAAATGTTCGTAGAAAATAGAAAAAAAATAAGAAGAAGAAAATAGTGAATGTAACGCTATTATTATGCCTGGGATACGATAAAATGGAACCGAAATCGAATTTCGAATTTACTAAGCGGATTTCTCGAGGAAACGGAAGCTTAACAGAAGCGGAAAATCGCAAATTAGAGAGTCTTAGAGAAGGAATTCGGCTAGGATGGGTGACCTCCCTGGGAAGACCTCGTGTCGCGACCGTTAACGTAAATTATGGATAAAAGAGTCGAAATAATTGTTTTTAATGAGTTAACCGTCTCCGGAGTAATCTGCATCATACCCCCTTCCGTACAGAACCGGCTCACGACAACAAAAGTCGATAAATGTTCCCACAAAATAGAAAAAAAATAAGAAGAATAAATAGCGAATGTAAAGCTATTATTATGCCTGAGATACGATAAAATGGATCCGGAATCGAATTTAGAACTTCCTAAGCGGATTTCTCGAGGAAACGGAAGCTTAACAGAAGCGTTAAATCGCATATTAGAGGGTCTTAGAGAAAGAATTCGTTTGCCCGTTTACAATCAAATTAGCCTACAATTTTTTCTAAATCCGGCATTGCCCGAGCTACGTTGATTTCTAATGTCTTATCTGGTCCCGATCCAGATTCAGATGATTTGAGCCAAAAATCTTCTGTCAACAAGTAATAAAAAATATAAAAACACGAAAAGGGGTGCAATACGAGGACTTCCCAGGGGGTCACCCATTCTAGTACTGCTCTCGCCCAAGCACGCTTAACTTCGGAGTTATGATAGGAGCCGATGTATTAGTGCTGGTATGATGGCACCCGACATTGAGTGGGATGTTTATTCTTATATCCCTCGAGTACGTGTGGAGCGGGCGGCGATAAACAACACGCGGCAGTACTCTCGCCCAATCAGAACCATGAAGTTATCGTTCTGGAGCGATGGCAGAGCTAGGATGGGTGACCTCCTTGGGAAGTCCTCGTGTCGCGACCGTTTACGTAAATTATGGATAAAACAGTCGAAATAATTGTTTTTAATGAGTTAACCTTCTCTGGAGTAATATGTGTCATACCCTTCCGCACAGAACCCGCTCACGACAACAAAAATCGCTAAATGTTCGCAGAAAATAGGAAAAAAATAAGAAGAAGGAAATAGCGAATGTAAAGCTATTATTATAAACCTAGGATACGATAAAATGGAACCGGAATCGAATTTCGAACTTCCTAAGCAGATTTCTCGAGGAAACGAAAGCTTAACAGAAGCAGTGAATCGCAAATTAGAGGGTCTTAGAGATGGAATTCGGCTAAAATCTCGACAGCTCATTGCGTACTAATGAGTCTCGTTCGTTTGCCCATTTACAATCAAACTAGCCTAAAATTTTGTCCAAATCCGGCAGTGCCCGAGCTACGTTGATTTTACAAGTCTTATCTGGTCCCCATCGAGATTTAGATGATTTGATCCGAAAATCGTCTGTCAACAAGTAATCAAAAATAGAAAAACACGAAAAAGGATGCAACACGAGGATTCACAGGGGGTCTACCATCCTAGTACTGCTCTCGCCCAAGCATGCTTAACTTCGGAGTTCTGATGGGATCCGATGCATTAGTTCTGGTATAATCGCACCCGACATTGAGTGGGATGTTTATTCTTATATCCCTCGAGAACGTGTGGTGCGGGCGGCGATGGACAACACACGGCACTGCTCTCGCCCATTCAGAACCATGAAGTTAAGTGTTCTGTCGCGATGGCAGAGCTAGGATGGGTGACCTCCCTGGGATGTCCTCGTGTCGCGACCGTTTACGTAAATTATAGCTAAAACAGTCGAAATAATTGTTTTTAATGAGTTAACCGTCTCCGTAGTAATCTGCGTCATACCCTTCCGCACAGAACCGGCTCACTACAACAAAAATCGCTAAATGTTCCCAGAAAATAGAAAAATAATAAGAAGAAGGAAATAGTGAATGTGAAGCTATTTTTATGCCAGGGATACGTTAAAATGGAACCGGAATCGAATTTCAAACTTCCTAAGCGGATTTCTCGAGGAAACGGAACCTTAACAGAAGCGGTAAATCGCAAATTAGAGGGTCTTAGAGAAGAAATTTAGCTAAATTCTCGCGAGCACTTTGCGGAGTAATGATTCTCGTCCGTTTGCCCGTTTACAATAAAATTAGCCTACTAATTTGTCCAAATCCGGCAATACCCGAGCTACGCTGATTTCACATGTCTTATTTAATCCCGATCGAGATTCAGATGATTTGAGCCGAAAATCGTCCGTCAAAAATTAATCAAAAATAGAAAAACACGAAAAGGTGTACAACACGAGGACTTCACAGGGGGTCACCCATCCTAGTACTGCTCTCTCCCAAGCATGCTTAACTTCAGAGTTATGATGGGATCCGGTGCATTAGTGCTAATATGATCGCACCAAACATTGAGTGGGATGTTTATTCTTATATCTCTTAAGTACGTGTGGAGCGGGCGGCGATGGACAACACGCGGCACTGCTCTCGCCCAATCATAACCATGAAGTTAAGCGTTCTGGCGCGATGGCAGTGCTAGGATGGGTGATCTCCCCTGGGAAGACCACGTGTCGCGACTGTTTACATAAATTATGGATAAAACAGTCGAAATAATTGTTTTTAATGAGTTAACCGTCTCCGGAGTAATCTGCGTCATACCCTTCCGCACAGAACCGGCTCACGACAACAAAAATCGATAAATGTTCCCAGAAAATAGAAAAAAAATAAGAAGAAGAAATAGCGAATATAAAGCTATTATTATGCCTGGGATACGATAAAATAAAACAGGAATCGAATTTAGAACTTCCTAAGCGGATTTCTCGAGAAAACGGAAGCTTAACAGAAGCGGTAAATCGCAAATTAGTGAGTCTTAGAGAAGGAATTCGGCTAAAATCTCGTTAGCTCATTGCGTAGTAAAGAGTCTCGGTCGTTTGCCCGTTTACAATCAAATTAGCCTACAATTTTGTCCAAATCCGGCAGTGCCCGAGCTACGTTGATTTCTCATGTCTTACCTTGTCCCGATCCAGATTCAGATGATTTGAGCCGAAAATAGTCTGTCAACAAGTAATCAAAAATAGAAAAACACGAAAAGGTGTGCAACACGAGGACTTCCTTGGGGTTCAACCATCCTAGTACTGCTCTCGTCCAAGCACGCTTAACTTCGGAGTTCTAATGGGATCCGGTGCATTGGTGCTGGTATGATCGCACCCTACCTTGAGTTGGATGTATATTCTAATATCCCTCGAGTACGTGTGAAGCGGGCGGCGATGGACAACACGCGGCACTGCTCTCGCCCAATCATAACCATGACGTTAAGCGTTCTGGCGCGATGGCAGAGCTAGGATGGGCGACCTCCCTGGGAAGACCTCGTGTCGCGACCGTTTACGTAAATTATGGATAAAACAGTTGAAATAATTGTTTTTAATTAGTTAACCTTCTCCGGAGTAATCTGCGTCATACCCTTCCGCACAAAACCGCCTCACGACAACAAAAATCGCAAAATTATCCCAGAAAATAGAAAAAAAAAATAAGAAGAAGGAAATAGCGAATGTAAAGCTATTATTATGCCTGGGATACGATAAAATGGAACCTGAATCGAATTTCGAACTTCCTAAGCGGATTTCTCGAGGAAACGGAAGCTTAACAGAAGCGGTAAATCTTAAATTAGAGGGTCTTAAAGAAGAAATTTAGCAAAAATATCGCCAGTTCTTTGCGGAGTAATGATTCTCGTCCGTTTGCCCGTTTACAATCAAATTAGCCTATAATTTTTTCCAAATCCGGCAGTGCCCGAGATACGTTGATTTCACATGTCTTATCTGGTCCCGATAGAGATTCACATGATTTGAGCCGAAAATCGTCTGTCCACAAGTAATAAAAAATAGAAAAACACGAAAAGGGGTGCAACACGAGGACTTCCCAGGGGGTCATCCATCCTAGTACTGCTCTCGCCCAAGCACGCTTAACTTCGGAGTTCAGATGGGATCCGATGCATTAGTGCTGGTATGAACACACCCGGACTTTGAGTGGGATGTTTATTCTTATATCCCTCGAGTACGTGTGGAGCGGGCGGCAATAGACAACACGCGGCACTTCTCTCGCCCAATCATAACCATGAAGTTGAGCGTTCTGGCGCGATGGCAGAGCTAGGATGGGTGACCTCCCTGGGAAGTCCTTCTGTCGCGACCGTTTACGTAAATTATGGCAAAAACAGTCGAAATAATTTTTTTTAATGAGTTAACCGTCTCCGGAGTAATCTGCGTCATACTCTTCCGCACAGAACCGGTTCACGACAACAAAAATCGCTAAATGTTCCCATAAAATAGGAAAAATATAAGAAGAAGGAAATATCGAATGTAAAGCTATTATTATAAACCTAGGATACGATAAAATGGAACCGGAATCGAATTTCAAACTTCCTAAGCGGATTTCTCGAGGAAACGAAAGCTTAACAGAAGCAGTGAATCGCAAATTAGAGGTTCTTAGAGAAGGAATTCGGCTAAAATCTTGTCAGCTCATTGCGTACTAATGAGTCTCGTTTGTTTGCCCGTTTACAATTAAACTAGCCTAAAATTTTGTCCAAATCCGGCAGTGCCCGAGCTACGTTGATTTTACAAGTCATATCTGGTCCCGATCGAGATTCAGATGATTTGATCCGAAAATCGTCTGTCAACAAGTAATCAAAAATAGAAAAACACGAAAAGGGATGCAACACGAGGACTTCCCAGGGGGTCAACCATCCTAGTACTGCTCTCGCCCAAGCATGCTTAACTTCGGAGTTCTGATGGGATCCGATGCATTAGTGCTGGTATGATCGCACCCGACATTGAGTGGGATGTTTATTCTTTTATCCCTCGAGAACGTGTGGTGCGGGCGGCGATGGACAACACACGGCACTGCTCTCGCCCATTCAGAACCATGAAGTTAAGTGTTCTGTCGTGATGGCAGAGCTAGGATGGGTGACCTCCCTGGGATGTCCTCGTGTCGCGACCGTTTACGTAAATTTTAGCTAAAACAGTTGAAATAATTGTTTTTAATGAGTTAACCGTCTCCGGAGTAATCTGCGTCATACCCTTCCGCACAGAACCGGCTCACTACAACAAAAATCGCTAAATGTTCCCAGAAAATAGAAAAATAATAAGAAGAAGGAAATAGTGAATGTAAAGCTATTTTTATGCCGGGGATACGTCAAAATGGAACCGGAATCGAATTTCGAACTTCCTAAGCGGATTTCTCGAGGAAACGGAACCTTAACAGAAGCGGTAAATCGCAAATTAGAGGGTCTTAGAGAAGAAGTTTAGCTAAAATCTCGCGAGCACTTTGCGGAGTAATGATTCTCGTCCGTTTGCCCGTTTACAATCAAATTAGCATATAATTTTGTCCAAATCCGGCAGTGCCCGAGCTACGTTGATTTGACATGTCTTATCTGGTCCCGATAGAGATTCACATGATTTGAGCCGAAAATCGTCGGTCCACAAGTAATAAAAAATAGAAAAACACGAAGAGGGGTGCAACAAGAGGACTTCCCAGGGGGTCACCCATCCTAGTACTGCTCTCGCCCAAGCACGCTTGACTTCAGAGTTCAGATGGGATCCGATGCATTAGTGCTGGTATGAACACACCCGGACATTATGTGGGATGTTTATTCTTATATCCCTCGAGTACGTGTGGAGCGGGCGACGATAGACAACACGCGGCACTTCTCTCGCCCAATCATAACCATGAAGTTAAGTGTTCTGGCGCGATGGCAGAGCTAGGATGGGTGACCTCCCTGGGAAGTCCTCGTGTCGCGACCGTTTACGTAAATTATGGCAAAAACAGTCGAAATAATTGTTTTTAATGAGTTAACCGTCTCCGGAGTAATCTGCGTCATACCCTTCCGCACAGAACCGGTTCACGACAACAAAAATCGCTAAATGTTCCCAGAAAATAGGAAAAATATAAGAAGAAGGAAATAGCGAATGTAAAGCTATTATTATAAACCTAGGATACGATAAAATGGAACCGGAATCGAATTTCAAACTTCCTAAGCGGATTTCTCGAGGAAACAAAAGCTTAACAGAAGCAGTGAATCGCAAATTAGAGGGTCTTAGAGAAGGAATTCGGCTAAAATCTCTTCAGCTCATTGCGTACTAATGAGTCTCGTTCGTTTGCCCGTTTACAATCAAACTAGCCTAAAATTTTGTCCAAATCTGGCAGTGCCCGAGCTACGTTGATTTTACAAGTCTTATCTGGTCCCGATCGAGATTCAGATGATTTGATCCGAAATATGTCTGTCAACAAGTAATCAAAAATAGAAAAACACGAAAAGGAGTGCAACACGAGGACTTCCCAGGGGGTCAACCATCCTAGTACTGCTCTCGCCCAGGCACGCTTAACTTCGGAGTTCTGATGGGATCTGGTGCATTAGTGCTGGTATGATCGCACCCGACATTGAGTGGGATGTTTATTCTTATATCTTTCGAGTACGTGTGGAGCGGGCGGCGAGGGACAACACGCGGCACTGCTCTCGCCCATTCAGAACCATGAAGTTAAGTGTTATGTCGCGATGGCAGAGCTAGGATGGGTGACCTCCCTGGGATTTCCTCGTGTCGCGACCGTTTACGTAAATTATAGCTAAAACAGTCGAAATAATTGTTTTTAATGAGTTTATCGTCTCCGGAGTAATCTGCGTCATACCCTTCCGCACAGAACCGGCTCACTACAACAAAAATTGCTAAATGTTCCCAGAAAATAGAAAAATAATAAGAAGAAGGAAATAGTGAATGTAAAGCTATTTTTATGCCTGGGATACGTTAAAATGGAACCGGAATCGAATTTCGAACTTCATAAGCGAATTTCTCGAGGAAACGGAACCTTAACAGAAGCGGTAAATCGCAAATTAGAGGGTCTTAGAGAAGAAAGTTAGCTAAAATCTCGCGAGCACTTTGCGGAGTAACGAGTCTCGTCCGTTTGCGCGTTTACAATAAAATTAGCCTACTAATTTGTCCAAATCCGGCAGTACCCGAGCTACGCTGATTTCACATGTCTTATTTGGTCCCGATCGAGATTCAGATGATTTGAGCCGAAAATCGTCCGTCAAAAAGTAATCAAAAATAGAAAAACACGAAAAGGTGTACAACACGAGGACTTCACAGGGGGTCACCCATCCTAGTACTGCTCTCTCCCAAGCACGCTTAACTTCAGAGTTATGATGGGATCCGGTGCATTAGTGCTGGTATGATCGCACTAGACATTGAGTGGGATGTTTATTCTTATATTCCTTAAGTACGTGTGGAGCGGGCGGCAATGGACAACAAGCGGCAGTGCTCTCGCCCAATCATAACCATGAAGTTAAGCGTTCTGGCGCGATGGCAGTGCTAGGATGGGTGACCTCCCCTGGGAAGACCACGTGTCGCGACCGTTTACATAAATTATGGATAAAACAGTCGAAATAATTGTTTTTAATGAGTTAACCGTCTCCGGAGTAATCTGCGTCATACCCTTCCGCACAGAACCGGCTCACGACAACAAAAATCGATAAATGTTTCAAGAAAATAGAAAAAAAATAAGAAGAAGAAATAGCGAATGTAAAGCTATTATTATGCCTGGGATACAATAAAATGGAACCGGAATCGAATTTAGAACTTCCTAAACGGATTTCTCGAGGAAACGGAAGCTTAACAGAAGCGATAAATCGCAAATTAGTGGGTCTTAGAGAAGGAATTCGGCTAAAATCTCGTCAGCTCATTGCGTAGTAAAGAGTCTCGGTCGTTTGCCCGTTTACAATCAAATTAGCCTACAATTTTGACCAAATCCGGCAGTGCCCGAGCTACGTTGATTTCTCATGTCTTATATTGTCCCGATCCAGATTCAGATGATTTAAGCCGAAAATAGTCTGTCAACAAGTAATCAAAAATAGAAAAACACGAAAAGGTGTGCAACACGAGGACTTCCCTGGGTTCACCCATCCTAGTACTGCTCTCGTCCAAGCACGCTTAACTTCGGAGTTCTAATGGGATCCGATGCATTGGTGCTGGTATGATCGCACCCGACCTTGAGTTGGATGTATATTCTAATATCCCTCGAGTACGTGTGGAGCGGGCGGCGATGGACAACACGCGGAACTGCTCTCGCCCAATCATAACCATGACGTTAAGCGTTCTGGCGCGATGGCAGAGCTAGGATGGGTGACCTCCCTCGGAAGTCGTCGTGTCGCGACCATTTGCGTAAATTATTGCAAAAACAGTCGAAATAATTGTTTTTAATGAGTTAACCGTCTCCGAAGTAATCTGCGTCATACCCTTCCGCACAGAACCGGCTCACGACAACAAAAATCGCTAAATGTTCCCAGAAAATAGAAAAAAAATAAGAAGAAGAAAATAGCGAATGTAAAGCTATTATTATGCCAGGGATATGATAAAATGGAACCGGAATCAAATTTCGAACTGGCTAAGCGGATTTCTCGAGGAAATGGAAGCTTAACAGAAACGGAAAATCGCAAATTAGAGGGTCTTAGAGAAGGAATTCGGCTAAAATCTCGTCAGCTCATTGCGGATTAATGACTCTCGTTCGTTTGCCCTGTTACAATAAAATTAACCTACAATTTTGTCCAAATCAGGCAGTGCCCGAGCTACGTTGATTTCACATGTCTTATTTTTTCCCGATCGAGATTCAGATGATTTGAGCCGAAAATCGTCTGTCAACAAGTAACACATAAAAAATAGAAAAACACAAAAATGGGTGCAACACGACGACTTCCCAGGGAGTCATCCATCCTAGTACTGCTCTCGCCCAAGCACGCTTAACTTCAGAGTTCTGATAGGATCCAGTTCATTAGTGCTGGCATTAACGCACCCGACATTGACTGGGATGTTTGTTCTTATATCCCTCGAGCACGTATGGAGCGGGCGACGATGTACAACACTGCGGCACTGCTCTCGCCCAATCATAACCATGAAGTTAAGCGTTCTAGCGCGATGGCAGAGCTAGGATGGGCGACCTCCCTGGGAAGACCTCGTGTCGCGACCGTTTACGTAAATTATGGATAAAACAGTTGAAATAATTGTTTTCAATTAGTTAACCTTCTCCGGAGTAATCTGCGTCATACCCTTCCGCACAAAACCGCCTCACGACAACAAAAATCGCAAAATAATCCCAGAAAATAGAAAAAAAATAAGAAGAAGGAAATAGCGAATGTAAAGCTATTATTATGCCTGGGATACGATAAAATGGAACCGGAATCGAATTTCGAACTTCCTAAGCGGATTTCTCGAGGAAACGGAAGCTTGACAGGAGCGGTAAATCTTAAATTAGAGGGTCTTAGAAAAGAAATTTAGCTAAAATATCGCCAGCTCTTTGCGGAGTAATGATTCTCGTCCGTTTGCCCGTTTACAATCAAATTAGCCTATAATTTTGTCCAAATCCGGCAGTGCCCGAGCTACGTTGATTTTACATGTCTTGTCTGGTCCCGATAGAGATTCACATGATTTGAGCCGAAAATCGTCTGTCCACAAGTAATAAAAAATAGAAAAACACGAAGAGGGGTGCAACACGAGGACTTCCCAGGGGGTCACCCATCCTAGTACTGCTCTCGCCCAAGCACGCTTAACTTCGGAGTTCAGATGGGATACGATGCATTAGTGCTGGTATGAACACACCCGGACATTGAGTGGGATATTTATTCTTAAATCCCTCGAGTACGTGTGGAGCGGGCGGCGATGGACAACACGCGGCACTTCTCTCGCCTAATCATAACCATTAAGTTAAGCGTTCTGGCAAGATGGCAGAGCTAGGATGGGTGACCTCCCTGGGAAGTCCTCGTGTCGCGACCGTTTACGTAAATTATGGCAAAAACAGTCGAAATAATTGTTTTTAATGAGTTAACCGTCTCCGGAGTAATCTGCGTCATACCCTTCCGCATAGAACCGGTTCACGACAACAAAAATCTCTAAATGTTCCCAGAAAATAGGAAAAATATAAGAAGAAGGAAATAGCGAATGTAAAGCTACTATTATGCATGTAATAAGATAAAATGGAACCGGAATCGAATTTCGAACTTCCTAAGCGTATTTCTCGAGGAAACGAAAGCTTAACAAAAGCGGTAAATCGCAAATTAGAGGGTCTTAGAGAAGAAATTCGGCTAAAATCTCGTGAGCTCATTGTTTATGAGTCTTGTTCGTTTGCCCGTTTACAATCAAATTAGCCTACAATTTTGTCCAAATCTGGCAGTGCCGAGCTACGTTGATTTCACATGTCATATCTGGTCCCGATCGAGATTCAGATGATTTGAGCCGAAAATTGTCTGTAACCAAGTAACCAAAAATATAAAAACACGAAAAAGGGTGCAACACGAGGACTTCCCAGGGGGTCACCCACCCTAGTACTGCTCTTGCCCAAGCACGCTTAACTTCGGAGTTCTGATGGGATCCGGTGCATTAGTGCTGGTATGATAGCACCTGACATTGAGTGGGATGTTTATTCGTATATCCCTCGAGTACGTGTGGAGCGAGCGGCGATGGACAACACGCGGCACTACTCTCGCCCAATCATAACCATGAAGTTAAGCGTTCTGGCGCGATGGGAGAGCTAGGATAGGTGACCTCCCTGGGAAGACCTCGTGATGCGATCGTTTACGTAAATTATGGATAAAAAAGTCAAATAATTGTTTTTAATGAGTTATCCGTCTCCGGAGTAATCTGCGTCATTCCCTTCCGCACAAGGCCGGCTCACGACAACAAAAATTGATAAATGTACTAAGAAAATAGAAAAAAAAATAAGAAGAAGGAAATAGCGAATGTAAAATTATTATTATGCCTTGGATACGATAAAATGGAACGGAAATCGAATTTCGGACTTCCTAAACGGATTTCTCGAGGAAACGGTAGCTCAACAAAAGCGGAAAATCGCAAATTAGAGGGTCTTAGAGAAGGAATTCGGCTAAAATCTCACCAGCTCATTGCGGAGTAACGAGTTTCGTTCGTTTGCCCGTTTACAATCAAATTAGCCTACAATTTTGTCCAAATCCGGCAGTGCCCGAGCTACGTTGATTTCAGTCGAAATAATTGTTTTTAATGAGTTAACCGTCTCCGGGGTAATCTGCATCATACCCTTTCGCACAGAACCGGCTCACGACAACAAAAATCGATAAATGTTCCCATAAAATATAAAAAAATAAGAAGAAGGAAATAACGAATGTAAAGCTACTATTATGCCTGGGATACGATAAAATGGAACCGGAATCAAATTTCGAACTTCCTAAGCGGATTACTCGAGGAAACGAAAGCTTAACAGAAGCGGTAAATCGCAAATTAGAGGGTCTTAGAGAAGGAATTCGGCTAAAATCTCGTCAGCTCATTGCGTAGTATGAGTCTCGTCCGTTTGCCGTTACCAATCAAATTAGCCTACAATTTTGTCCAAATCCGGAAGTGCCCGAGCTACTTTCATTTCACATGTCTTATCTGGTCCCGATCGAGATTCAGATGATTTGAGCCGAAAATCATCCGTCAACAAGTAATCAAAAATAGAAAAACACGAAAAGGGGTGCAACACGAGGACTTCCCAGGGGGTCACCCATCCTAGTACTGCTCTTGCCCAAGCTCACTTAACTTCGAAATTCTGATGGGATCCGGTGCATTAATACTGGTATGATCGCACCTGACATTGAGTGGGATGTTTATTCTTATATCCATCGAGTACGTGTGGAGCGGGCGGCGATGGACAACACGCGGCACTGCTCTCGCCCAATCATAACCATGAAGTTAAGCGTTCTGGCGCGATGGCAGAGCTAAGATGGGTGACCTCCCTTAGAAGACCTCGTGTCGCGACCGTTTACGTAAATTATGGATAAAACAGTCGAAATATTGTTTTTAATGAGTTAACCGTCTCTGGAGTAATCTGCGTCATACCCTTCCGCACAGAACCGGCTCACGACAACAAAAATCGATAAATTTTCACAGAAAATAGAAAAAAAAATAAGAAGGAGCAAATAACAAATGTAAAGCTATTATTATGTTGGGATACGATAAAATGGAACCGGAATCGAATTTCGAACTTCCTAAGCGGATTTCTCGAGGAAACGAAAGCTTAACAGAAGCGGTAAATCGCAAATTAGAGGGTCTTAGAAATGGAATTCGGCTAAAATCTCGTCAGCTCATTGCGTAGTAATGATTCTCGTCCGTTTGACCGTTTACAATCAAATTAGCCTACAATTTTGTCCAAATCCGGCAGTGCCCGAGCTACTTTCATTTCACATGTCTTATCTGGTCCCGATCGAGATTCAGATGATTTAAGCCCAAAATCGTCTGTCAAAAAGTAATCAAAAATAGAAAAACACATAAAGGGTGCAACACGAGGACTCCCAGGGGGTCACCCATCCTAGTACTGCTCTCGCCCAAGCACGCTTAACTTCGGAGTTCTGATGAGATCCGGTGCATTAGTGCTGGTATGATCGCACCCGACATTGAGTGGGATGTTTATTCTTATATCCCTCGATTACGTGTGGAGCGGGCGGCGATGGACAACACCGCGGCACTGCTCTCGCCTAATCATAACCATGAAGTTAAGCGTTCTGGCGCGATGGCAGAGCTAGGATGGGTGACCTCCCTGGGAAGACCTCGTGTCACGACCGTTTACGTAAATTATGGATAAAACAAGTCGAAATATTGTTTTAATGAGTTAACCGTCTCCGGAGTAATCTGCGTCATACCCTTCCGCACAGAACCGGCTCACGACAACAAAAATCGATAAATGTTCATAGAAAATAGAAAAAAAAATAAGAAGAAGGAAATAACGAATGTAAAGCTATTATTATGTCTGAATACGATAAAATGAAACCGAAATCGAGTTTCGAACTTCCTATGCGGATTTGTCGAGGAAACGAAAGCTTAACAGAAGCGGTAAATCGCAAATTAGAGGGTCTTAGAAAAGGAATTCGGCTGAAATCTCGTCAGCTCATTGCGTAGTAATGAGTCTCGTCCGTTTGCCCGTTTACAATCAAATTAGCCTACAATTTTTTCCAAATCCGCCAGTGCCCGAGCTACTTTCATTTCACATGTCTTATCTGGTCCCGATCGAGATTCAGATGATTTAAGCCGAAAATCATCTGTCAAAAAGTAATCAAAAATAAAAAAACACGAAAAGAGGTGCAACACGAGGACTTCCAGGGGGTCACCCATCCTAGTACTGCTCTCGCCCAAGCACGCTTAACATCGGAGTTCTGATGGGATCCGATGCATTAGTGCTGGTATGATCGCACCAACTTTGAGTGGGATGTTTATTCTTATATCCCTCGAGTACGTGTGGAGCGGGCGGCGATGGACAACACGCGGCACTGCTCTCGCCCAATCATAACCATGAAGTTAAGCGTTCTGGCGCGATGGCAGAGCTAGGATGGGTGACCTCCCTGAGAAGACCTCGTGTCGCGACCGTTTATGTAAATTATGGATAAAACAGTCGAAATAATTGTTTTTAATGAGTTAACCGTCACCGGAGTAATCTGCGTCATACCCTTCCGCAAAGAACCGGTTCACGACAACAAAAATCGATAAATGTTCCCAGAAAATAGAAAAAAAAAATAAGAAGAAGGAAATAACGAATGTAAAGCTATTATTATGCCTGGGATACGATAAAATGGAACCGGAATCGAATTTCGAACTTCCTAAGCGGATTTCTCGAGGAAACGAAAACTTAACAGAAGCGGTAAATCACTAATTAGAGGGTATTAGAGAAGGAATTCGGCTAAAATCTTGTCAGCTCATTGCGTAGTAAGAGTCTCGGTCGTTTGCCCGTTTACAATCAAATTAGCCTACAATTTTGTCCAAATCCGGCAGTGCCCGAGCTACTTTCATTTCACATGTCTTATCTGGTCACGATCGAGATTCAGATGATTTGAGCCGAAAATCGTCTGTCAACAAGTAATCAAAAATAGAAAAACACGAAAAGAGGTGCAACACGAGGACTTCCCAGGGGGTCACCCATCCTAGTACTGCTCTCGACCAAGCACGCTTAACTTCGGAGTTCTAATGGGATCCGGTGCATTAGTGCTGGTCTGATCGCAACCGACATTGGGTGGGATCATACTTCTTATATCCCTCGAGTACGTGTGGAGCGGGCGGCAATGGAAAACACGCGGCACTGCTCTCGCCCAATCATAACCATGAAGTTAAGCGTTCTGGCGCGATGGCAGACCTAGGATGGGTGACCTCCCTGGGAAGACCTCGTGTCGCGATCGTTTACGTAAATTATGGATAAAACAGTAGAAATAATTGTTTTTAATGAGTTAACCGTCACCGGAGTAATCTGCGTCATACCCTTCCGCAAAGAACCGGTTCACGACAACAAAAATCGATAAATGTTCCCAGAAAATAGAAAAAAAAATAAGAAGAAGGAAATAACGAATGTAAAGCTATTATTCTGCTTGGGATACGATAAAATGGAAGCGGAATCGGAATTTCGAACTTCCTTAGCGGATTCTCGAGGAAACGAAAACTTAACAGAAGCGGTAAATCGCTAATTAGAGGGTCTTAGAGAAGGAATTCGGCTAAAATCTCGTCAGCTCATTGCGTAGTAAAGAGTCTCGGTCGTTTGCCCGTTTACAATCAAATTAGCCTACAATTTTGTCCAAATCCGGCAGTGCCCGAGCTACTTTCATTTCACATGTCTTATCTGATCACGATCGAGATTCAGATGATTTGAGCCGAAAATCGTCTGTCAACAAGTAATCAAAAATAGAAAAACACGAAAAGGGTTGCAACACGAGGACTTCCCAGGGGGTCACCCATCCTAGTACTGCTCTCGACCAAGCACGCTTAACTTCGGAGTTCTATGGGATCCGGTGCATTAGTGCTGGTATGATCGCAACCGACATTTGGGTGGGATTCATACTTCTTATATCCCTCGAGTACGTGTGGAGCGGGCGGCAATGGAAAACACGCGGCACTGCTCTCGCCCAATCATAACCATGAAGTTAAGCGTTCTGGCGCGATGGCAGACCTAGGATGGGTGACCTCCCTGGGAAGACCTCGTGTCGCGATCGTTTACGTAAATTATGGATAAAACAGTCGAAATAATTGTTTTTAATGAGTTAACCGTCACCGGAGTAATCTGCGTCATACCCTTCCGCAAAGAACCGGTTCACGACAACAAAAATCGATAAATGTTCCCAGAAAATAGAAAAAAAAATAAGAAGAAGGAAATAACGAATGTAAAGCTATTATTATGCCTGGGATACGATAAAATGGAACCGGAATCGAATTTCGAACTTCCTAAGCGGATTTCTCGAGGAAACGAAAACTTAACAGAAGCGGTAAATCACTAATTAGAGGGTCTTAGAGAAGGAATTCGGCTAAAATCTCGTCAGCTCATTGCGTAGTAAAGAGTCTCGGTCGTTTGCCCGTTTACAATCAAATTAGCCTACAATTTTGTCCAAATCCGGCAGTGCCCGAGCTACTTTCATTTCACATGTCTTATCTGGTCACGATCGAGATTCAGATGATTTGAGCCGAAAATCGTCTGTCAACAAGTAATCAAAAATAGAAAAACACGAAAAGAGGTGCAACACGAGGACTTCCCAGGGGGTCACCCATCCTAGTACTGCTCTCGACCAAGCACGCTTAACTTCGGAGTTCTAATGGGATCCGGTGCATTAGTGCTGGTCTGATCGCACCCGACATTGGGTGGGATCATACTTCTTATATCCCTCGAGTACGTGTGGAGCGGGCGGCAATGGAAAACACGCGGCACTGCTCTCGCCCAATCATAACCATGAAGTTAAGCGTTCTGGCGCGATGGCAGACCTAGGATGGGTGACCTCCCTGGGAAGACCTCGTGTCGCGATCGTTTACGTAAATTATGGATAAAACAGTAGAAATAATTGTTTTAATGAGTTAAACCGTCACCGGAGTAATCTGCGTCATACCCTTCCGCAAAGAACCGGTTCACGACAACAAAAATCGATAAATGTTCCCAGAAAATAGAAAAAAAAATAAGAAGAAGGAAATAACGAATGTAAAGCTATTATTATGCCTGAGATACGATAAAATGGAACCGGAATCGAATTTCGAACTTCCTAAGCGGATTTCTCGAGGAAACGAAAACTTAACAGAAGTGGTAAATCGCAAATTAGTGGGTCTTAGAGAAGGAATTCGGCTAAAATCTCGTCATCCGTTTGCCCGTTTACAATCAAATTAGCCTACAATTTTTTAGAAATCCGGCAGTGCCTGAGCTACTTTCATTTCACATGTCTTATCTGGTCCCGATCGAGATTCAGATGATTTAAGCCGAAAATCGTCTGTCAAAAAGTACTCAAAAATAGAAAAACACGAAAATGGGTGCAACACGAGGACTTCCAGGGGGTCACCCATCCTAGTACTGCTCTCGCCCTAGCACGCTTAACTTCGAAGTTCTGATGGGATCCGATGCATTAGTACTAGTATGATCGCACCAACTTTGAGTGGGATGTTTATTCTTATATCCCTCGAGTACGTGTGGAGCGGGCGGCGATGGACAACACGCGGCACTGCTCTCGCCCAATCATAACCATGAAGTTAAGCGTTCTGGCGCGATGGCAGAGCTAGGATGGGTGACCTCCCTGGGAAGACCTCGTGTCGCGACCGTTTACGTAAATTATGGATAAAACAGTCGAAATAATTGTTTTTAATGAGTTAACCGTCACCGGAGTAATCTGCGTTATACCCTTCCGCAAAGAACCGGTTCACGACAACAAAAATCGATAAATGTTCCCAGAAAATAGAAAAAAAAATAAGAAGAAGGAAATAACGAATGTAAAGCTATTATTAAGCTTGGGATACGATAAAATGGAACCGGAATCGAATTTCGAACTTCCTAAGCGGATTTCTCGAGGAAACGAAAACTTAACAGAAGCGGTAAATCGCTAATTAGAGGGTCTTAGAGAAGGAATTCGGCTAAAATCTCGTCAGCTCATTGCGTAGTAAAGAGTCTCGGTCGTTTGCCCGTTTACAATCAAATTAGCCTACAATTTTGTCCAAATCCGGCAGTGCCCGAGCTACTTTCATTTCACATGTCTTATCTGGTCACGATCGAGATTCAGATGATTTGAGCCGAAAATCGTCTGTCAACAAGTAATCAAAAATAGAAAAACACGAAAAAGGGTGCAACACGAGGACTTCCCAGGGGGTCACCCATCCTAGTACTGCTCTCGACCAAGCACGCTTAACTTCGGAGTTCGGATGGGATCCGGTGCATTAGTGCTGGTATGATCGCACCCGACATTGGGTGGGATCATACTTCTTATATCCCTCGAGTACGTGTGGAGCGGGCGGCAATGGACAACACGGGGCACTGCTCTCGCCCAATCATAACCATGAAGTTAAGCGTTCTGGCGCGATGGCAGACCTAGAATGGGTGATCTCCCTGGGAAGACATCGTGTCCCGACCGTTTACGTAAATTATGGATAAAACAATCGAAATAATTGTTTTTAATGAGTTAACCGTCACCGGAGTAATTTGCATCATACCCTTCCGCAAAGAACCGGTTCACGACAACAAAAATCGATAAATGTTCCCAGAAAATAGAAAAAAAAATAAGAAGAAGGAAATAACGAATGTAAAGCTATTATTATGCCTGGGATACGATAAAATGGAACCGAAATCGAATTTTGAACTTCCTAAGCGGATTTCTCGAGGAAACGAAAACTTAACAGAAGCGGTAAATCGCAAATTAGAGGGTCTTAGAGAAGGAATTCGGCTAAAATCTCGTCAGCTCATTGCGTAGTAATGAGTCTCGTCCGTTTGCCAGTTTACAATCAAATTAGCCTACAATTTTGTCCAAATCCGGCAGTGCCCGAGCTACTTTCATTTCACATGTCTTATCTGGTCCCGATCGAGATTCAGATGATTTGAGCCGAAAATCGTCTGTCAACAAGTAATCAAAAATAGAAAAAAACGAAAAGGGGTGCAACACGAGGACTTCCCAGGGGGTCACCCATCCTAGTACTGCTCTCGCCCAAGTACGCTTAACTTCGGAGTTCTGATGGGATCCGGTGTATTAGTGCTGGTATGATCGCACCCGACATTGGGTGGGATATTTATTCTTATATCCCTCGAGTACGTGTGGAGCGGGCGGCGATGGACAACACGCGGCACTGCTCTCGCCCAATCATAACCATGAAGTTAAGCGTTCTGTCATGATGGCAGAGCTAGGATGGGTGACCTCCTTGGGAAGACCTCGTGTCGCGACCGTTTACGTAAATTATGTGAATAAACAGCCGAAATAATACATAAATTATGGCTAACACAGTCGAAATAATTGTTTTTAAATGAGTTAACCTGTCTCCGGAGTAATCTGCGTGATACCCTTTCCGCACAGGAAACCGGCTCACGACAACAAAAAATCGATAAATGTTTCCAAAAAATAGAAAAAATAAGAAAAAAGAAATAACGAATGTAAAGCTATTATTATGGCTCTGGGATACGATAAAATGGAACCGTAATAGAATTCGAACTTCTAATGCGGATTGCTCGAGGGAAACGAAAG